>NW_015505809.1:0-50934 GCF_001515645.1 Sinocyclocheilus grahami
GCAGTCACAGTGCTGTCCATGATGGTGAGTGGGGGGAGTGTAGGGAGGTCTGCCAGTTGTAATTGGTTATTTATTTTAGACTTTTCCACACTGATGTGGAGTCAGTGGAAGATAATTTAATCCTTATTTTTTCTGAATAATTCCTCTTTGCCACTCTGATCTCCTTTTCCAGTGTGTATTTAGCCTGTTTATACAAGACATTATCCCCCTTCCTGTGTGCATCTTCTTTGGCCTGATGGAGCTGTCTGAGTTTTGCAGTGAACCATGGTTTGTTGTTGTTGTAGGTTAGATGAGTCCTGGTAGGAATGCACATATCTTCACAGAAACTGATATAAGATGTTACAGTCTCTGTGAGCTCGTCCAGATCGGTGGCAGCAGCTTCAAAAACGCTCCAATCAGTGAGGTCAAAACAAGATTGTAAATCCTGCTCTGCTTCATTAGTCCATCTTTTTACGGTCCTTAATACGGGTTTAGCTGATTTCATTTTCTGCCTGTAGGTCGGTATTAGATGAACTAAACAGTGATCAGAGAGTCCTAAAGCTGCCCGTGGAACAGATAGTACAATGGGTCTTAGCTGTGTCCTGATGTATGGTTCCCTTGTAGGTGTGCAAAGGTTTCGGGATCCAGGAGCGGAGGAGAACAACGGATGGATATCTTCGGGGAACTAGAGGTAAGGATAAACCGGTAAATAGCATAAAGAGAGTCTGGTAAGGTTCAGAGTAGTGAACGTTAGACCGGATGATGAGTGACTGGAAGGAGCGTGCTTTTGAATGGTGACTTGATTGGAGACGGCAAGTTTGGTGATCAGAATACAGGTGAGTGTGATCTGGTGTGAGTGGTGATCGTGACTGAAAACAGGTGTAAGCCAGGGAGGATTCTGGGAAATGGAGTCCAGAGCTGGTGGCAGAGACTCCCTGATGTTACCTACCCCTCCCGAAAGGCGCGTCGGGAGGCCACGGTGGAGCAGGCAGTCCGAGAGGTCATGGCAGAGTAGCCTCCGAGGCCCCATCCCCAGACCTGGCCTCTATGGCTGGAGCCCTACTACCCCAAAGCCCCCCCAAAAGAAGAATACTTCTAGAGGATAACGGGGTCCAAGGCCCTCTCGGGGCCAGAACCAGGGACGGGAGCCCTCCCTGAGCTTAACTGGGGATCAGGAGCCCTTCCTGGGTTCAACTGGGGATCAGGAGCCCTCCCTGGGCTGAACTCGGGGGCAGGAGCCCTCACAGGGCTGGACTCTGGGGCTGGAGCCGACACTGGAGCAAGCTCTGGGGCTGGAGCCAACACTGGAGCAAGCTCTGGGGCTGGAGCCGACAGTCCCTTCTTCCATAATCTTTTGGGCTGAGGAGAGGGAGATGACCGGCGGGCTTGACATCGGTGCTGCCGGCGGGCTTGACTTCGGAATGGCTGGTGGGCTTGACCTTGGAGTGGCCGGCGGGCTGGAGAGAGCCGCGGCCGGTGGGCTTGACTTCGGAACGGCCGGCGGGCTTGACCTCGGAGCAGACGGCGGGCTTGTGGGATGATGGATGATGATCTACTGAGTAACCGAGCCAGACTGATGTAATCGGGCAGGGTCCACCTGGACCCAGCCAGTGGCATCCGTTTAGCGATCCCCTCATCCAAACCACCCCAGAAACAGTCCACAAGAGCCCACTGTTCGAGGGAAATCTGCTGAGAGCAGGTGAGAAATTCCTGGATGTACTCCTCCAGCGGACGGCCGTCCTGATAAACCAAACATAATCGTTTGAGGGGATCCATAGAGGTAACTGTTAGAGGTCCGGTCTTCTGTCACAGATCAAGCCAGAGACAACAGGTAAGTGAATAAATATCAGGTTTATTGACAGGTAAAGTTATGGTAGAATGACTGGAGCAATGACCAATACGAATGATAGTACAATGGGTCTTAGCTGTGTCCTGATGTATGGTTCCTTTGTAGGTGTGCAGAGGTTTCGGGATGCAGGAGCAGAGGAGAACAACAAGTACAGGTGCATCTCAATAAATTAGAATGTTGTGGAAAAGTTCATTTATTTCAGTAATTCAACTCAAATTGTGGAACTCGTGTATTAAATAAATTCAATGCACACAGACTGAAGTAGTTTAAGTCTTTGGTTCTTTTAATTGTGATGACTTTGGCTCACATTTAACAAAAACCCACCAATTCACTATCTCAACAAATTAGAATATGGTGACATGCCAATCAGCTAATCAACTCAAAACACCTGCAAAGGTTTCCTGAGCCTTAAAAATGGTCTCTCAGTTTGGTTCACTAGGCTACACAATCATGGGGAAGACTGCTGATCTGACAGTTGTCCAGAAGACAATCATTGACACCCTTCACAAGGAGGGTAAGCCACAAACATTCATTGCCAAAGAAGCTGGCTGTTCACAGAGTACTGTATCCAAGCATGTTAACAGAAAGTTGAGTGGAAAGAAAAAGTGTGGAATAAAAAGATGCACAACCAACCGAGAGAACTGCAGCATTGAGGATTGTCAAGCAAAATCGATTCAAAAATTTGAGTGAACTTCACAAGGAATGGACTGAGGCTGGGGTCAAGGCATCAAGAGCCACCACACACAGACATGTCAAGGAATTTGGCTACAGTTGTCGTATTCCTCTTGTTAAGCCACTCCTGAACCACAGACAACGTCAGAGGCATCTTACCTGGGCTAAGGAGAAGAAGAACTGGACTGTTTTCCAGTGGTCCAAAGTCCTCTTTTCAGATGAGAGCAAGTTTTGTATTTCAGTTGGAAACCAAGGTCCTAGAGTCTGGAGGAAGGGTAGAGAAGCTCATAGCCCAAGTTGCTTGAAGTCCAGTGTTAAGTTTCCACAGTCTGTGATGATTTGGGGTGCAATGTCATCTGCTGGTGTTGGTCTATTGTGTTTTTTGAAAACCAAAGTCACTGCACCCATTTACCAAGAAATTTTGGAGCAGTTCATGCTTCCTTCTGCTGACCAGCTTTTTGAAGATGCTGATTTCATTTTCCAGCAGGATTTGGCACCTGCCCACACTGCCAAAAGCACCAAAAGTTGGTTAAATGAGCATGGTGTTGGTGTGCTTGACTGGCCAGCAAACTCACCAGACCTGAACCCCATAGAGAATGCATTTGGTATTGTCAAGAGGAAAATGAGAAACAAGAGACCAAAAAAATGCAGATGAGCTGAAGGCCACTGTCAAAGAAACCTGGGCTTCCATACCACCTCAGCAGTGCCGCAAACTGATCACCTCCATGCCACGCCGAATTGAGGCAGTAATTAAAGCAAAAGGAGCCCCTACCAAGTATTGAGTACATGTACAGTAAATGAACATACTTTCCAGAAGACCAACTATTCACTAAACATTTTTTTTTATTGGTCTTATGAAGTATTCTAATTTGTTGAGATAGTGAATTGGTGGGTTTTTGTTAAATGTGAGCCAAAATCATCACAATTAAAAGAACCAAAGACTTAAACTACTTCAGTCTGTGTGCACTGAATTTATTTAATACACGAGTTTCACAATTTGAGATGAATTACTGAAATAAATTAACTTTTCCACGACATTCTAATTTATTGAGCTGCACCTGTAATTAGTCACATGGTTTTTATGAATCTTTACGGTGATTGGTTCAAAATAACCTGCTTGAAGAACCAAACGCCTGCTAGCTGGCATGACACCTAGGAGCCTGGATTCAGCATCATTCAAAAGCATAGTTTTTCGTTTTCTTCTTTTTTTGTTACCAACGCTATTTTCAGTGGTCAGTCAACTACATTATCTTATTGACCTCCAATCTCATTTATAGAATAACGTGTGTAGCATTCAGCTTGTCATGAGATCTCAATAGGACTGCCCCCTTATTCTATTTTTTAGGAATAAACTTTTTAATGAGGAAAAAAGATACTGCGTTCACCTTTAAAATACTATTTTCCTTCATTTTATGATGCCAGCTTGCTAATACAGTGCAGGTAGAGGCTTATTATCAAGTGCTTCTGTGAGTTTATGGACAAATAAAGCAGGCAGAAATGACAGCTGGCGTTCAAAGGTTTGCTCGGCTTGTCGAACACAAGCCAATTGGACGCATTACTGTATGGAAATTCAAGCAAGGGGAAGGCGCCTGCGATACAGTAAACAGGATTAGGAGCTTTTGTTTCCTTTGCTGCCAGAGCCGGTGGTGTCCTGCAGAGAGAGATCTAATGGAATGAGCCTCCCCGAGGCTGCTTTAGACCTGTTACAGACTGTACTTTAGTGTCTGTTGTGGGAGTTGTAATCAAACATTAATTAGAAGGCCCACCTGTTTACAGACAGATCAGCTTAGATGCCCTTTCCCATGTGAAGATTTGGGGATGATCAGTATTCCACATTTCAGACAGACAATGCTGTGTTTAAGCTTTTCAGGCACAGTGGTCACTGGGAAACTCTGTCTATTCTTTTCAAACGTCAGCCAAAATGTGTCAAAATGTACCAAAGCCAAAAATGTGACTGCGATACAACTGATGTTATAGTAATTATATAAGAATAGAAAAGATTATTCCATGCAGAAAAACAATACTTGAACAGAAAACCTTAAATAGTAATAATAATAATACAAATATTACTAATAATAATTATTATTATTATTTTATTTAACATTACTGTAAATATGTAAAAAATATATTTTAACGTCTTACTAATAAATGCAGAAAGCAACATAAAACAGAAAATTGTATCACAGAGGGGGGCCCATGTGTTTTAAAATCAGATGCCATGTTTTAAATGCCATGTTGCAACTAAAATGTTAATGATATTTATGAATGAGTAATTAATAATTATTAATTACTTTATTAATAACATAATGAAGTATCAATAATTTATTTTATAATATAATAATAATTATATGAATTAATGAATTAATAATTTTACACTCACATGTTAAATGAAATTATATTTTAGAGTAATTAAAATTAAACTTTACTTGAAAATGGTGTAAGGTTGTTTTATTAATTATTATTATTATTCATTCTTTTTAAACATTACGAAACTAACATAAATTTTTACAGCGACTGATTTGGCACATATCATTCTCTTGCTATGAAACCTGAATGTTCTAACTCTATAGCGACACCAACTCTGTAGCTCTTTGCCCGAGCACTGCAATTATTTTGCATTTACTAGAATTCAATAAAATGGCTTTCCCAACTCATTTTTGCATGTGTCCTGTGTACGCGGCATATTATTTATTTTGCGAGGCATAAGAAGTGTGCGGCAGCTAAGAGGGATAATTGTCAGTAACCACTATGCCTCTATGAAGTAAAAGTAACCAGTAACCACTATGCATATACATAAAATGTAGTTGTCAAACACAGAAATCATAGCGCATATAGACATAACACTAGATCACATGGCATGAATGAATTATCGCCTGTTTTGATCATGATGTGAAATTCACTACCTCAGCTAATACTCATAAATTAATTCCCATGTGCTTTTTTTGAAGATATATTTGAGCATGTGACTTTTCACACCAATCTGATATGTAACCCACCCAAGCTGGAAAGATGTTCAACCTGCTGTCAGAGTGTGCTTTTAACCGATTCAGCCGAACTTCTGCATAGTAGTAACTAGGAGATATCTGCATGACCTTTGACTTTAAGCCTATGGAATTTGATCCGTTGCAGATTTAAATATGATGGTTTATTACCCATTCATGGCAGTAAAAATGGAAATCTGAATAAGAGTCAGTTCTTCTGTCTGAAAGAGTTAACTCGTGTGCTGTTTGAGAAAATCTCGACTGAAGAATCATGAATCCTGAAGTGCAGAAGCTCTCTCAGGTTCTTAAGGCTGCACACTGTGTTCCAGTCTGAGCCCACAAGCTTTGTTTGACCTAGTTATTCTAAAAAGCAGAGCAGGACTTTGACGCATTCGATATCCAGGATGGCTGTGTCTGGTACGGCGGGTGACAGGCACATGCAGGAACGTGCGTCAGTATTCACATTCTCCCTACAGCTGACAAGACAGTGGGAAACAGCCACGTCCATCATGCCGAGGTTTTTCACTCTCAGTCTACGAATGTTTGCTTAGCTATATGTAAGCATTTGTAAATCTTCTCTGTAAATACTGAATTTTATGTTGTTTGGGTTTTGTATTTGCCAGCATACTGGGTTGTGGTGTACATACCTATACAATATTTATAGGCCTGTTTTTGTTCTTGGAAAAGTATATGGCATGTCTGTAAAATGTGTTCATATGTCTATGGGTTAGTATAGAGGATAAAAGGAATAGCTTGGTATTTTATTTGTATTGTTATTTGCATTCATATCAAAATTGAATAAAAAGTACATGTGCAAAATACAAACTTAATTTGGGGTCAGTATGTTTTTTTTTAAATTTAAGATTAATACTTTATTTATAATGTATACTTTATTTACTTGATAACTAATACTTTAATATATTTTAAGAATTTTAATCTTGAAGGACATTAAATTGATCAAAAGTGACAAAATAAATTTTTAATGTTGCTAAAGATTTCTATTTCTGTTCTTTTGAACATTCTATTAATCAAAGAGTGCTGAAAAAAAATTATCACAGTTTCCACGAAAATATTGAGCAGCACAATTGTTTACAGCATTAATAATTATACATAAGGAATGTTTCTTGAGCACCAAATCAGTATCTTAGAATGATTTCTGAAGGATCATATGACATTGAAGACTGTAGTAATGGCTGCTGATTTTTTATTTTTTATTGTAATAGCATTTTACAATATTACTGCTTTTTATGTGGTTTGATCAAATAAGTGCAGCCTTGGTTAACTATAAGAGACTTCTTTCAAAATTTTTAAATCTTACTGAACAGTAGTGTACGTAATTATGCAGAATGTTATTTCCACAAGTGAGCACCAAACATATTTATTAGAGATTGTAGTTCGCATTTTTGTTAATCGGTTTCAATAACTGGTCATTTGACCATCTATTTAGAATGTATTCATGCATGTTTCTTCAATATTCTGTTATTCAGTATTGCAGTGTTTTGCTGAAGTACAGCTCATCTAATTAATATTAAGTTCAGACATTATTTTGAAACAAGTGTTACTTGACCTCTGAGGGAATTTTTGGCAGGTTTTGAGAGACAGGTGTTGAATCTCGATTCTGAATGAGAGCTGACCTACAGGTCAACATCATTTATTTATTCCCTTAGAAACGTTAAACTGAAATATGCTATCAAAAATTGAATGGGCCAAGCTCCAATGTACCAAGCAACCAGCTCTATCCTCTTTAAAAGGGTATCTGTTTATACCCTTTTGAAAATACCTAATTCTATCAAGACATTTATACTTGTGGGAGTAGTTAAAGGATAAGAGATCTTTTTTTCACTCCGTCAAGGCCTCTCACCATATTCCTCTCAAATCAGATTTATCTGCAACACTGCTGAAGCAATGAAATACAAATCTCATTTTCCCAAATGAAATCAACCAAAAACCAATTGGGAGCTGCAGGCTTTCCCTGTGAAATCGCGTCAGAATAATTCCACATTCCAAACACATATTTTAGTCAATTCATAGCAATTCATCCATCAATACACCAATTCTGTCTAGCCACCTCGAACAGATCGTCTGCAGGTAATCCATTGTATGCCACCTCCAGAAGAGGAAAATCAATCAAAATTTTAATTCAGATAATACTGTAATACACTGGTCTATGTAGAGCTGTGTCCCGTATATGAAACAATGATGCTATAAAATATAGAGATCCCCATTTCTCGCCACAGGACTGGCGCGAATGAATAACCTTGGTTTGTGCTGCCGAGCTGTTTAAATGAGTTACTTTCCCATTTTGGTTGTCAATGGAGAAGTTTATTGCATGTGAGAGGCCTAATGTGGCTCCGGTCCATTGCATATTTGCCATTTAAATGGTGTGCAGATTTCCATCAAACAGTGCGTGACATAGAACAAAGCTTGTGTGCACACAGATACAGTAAAAGAAGGTCATAGTTAAAGATCAGCTGCTTTAAAATGTGAATAGTATACAACTGCTATCTCGATATCCAAAAAGTTTATTGTAAATCAGATATGCATTGAAATTCCCTCTTACCTATACACATGCTTGGAGAGTCAGTGATTTCAGAACTAATCCTTCACCCCAAGGATATGAATTACAGTGGCGGGGGACAGAATTAAATGAGTTGCAATAAAAAGGTGTTAATACCCTCAATTACTTCAGGGCAAAAAGACCCAGGGCTCTGCCTGAGTTTACCATGGTAGTTACCGCATCAATGCATGCAGCTTTAAAACAGAATGACCCTGACCATTCAGTGATCGTGAATAGTGCGTGTGCTCGATTTCACGTTCTCGAGGATTAAATGACTAATCAAACGTATGCCGGTGATTAATGTAACGATTCCCTAGAGTTGTTAATCACACTTGGCTGGTGTAGTCACTCCCTAACAAGTGAGAGAGCATAATCACCATTGTTTGCTTTTTTGTTTTTACAGGACTAAAAGTGGACAGGACGTCAATGGGCTGGACTATGATTCTAAAAGATGACTCTGGTGTAACGGGCTGGACATGGCGTGTTGGGAACTACCTGCTGCTCTCTATGTCTCTAATTGGAATGCAAGTGAGGTCAGACTTGGAGTTTCCAAAGGACAGACACTATATGTGGAAAAAGGGTAAGTGAGTTGTCTATGATGTCTATTCCTGTGATATGGAGATTTCTATGATAGATCTCTTTGTAATGGCTCCGCTTTGATGTTTCTCCCTCCTGTTAACATTACACAGCATCCATCCATCCATCCATTCAGGATTTTATCTCACTCTAGCTCCAAGCGATGCGGTGTTTATCAGAAACTAGCATAACAAAATCCTCCGTGCCGTTTTAACGTTCCATCATGCTGCTTTCTTCCTTCTCATGCTTAATTATTGCTTTATGTTTACTGTCTGAGATGTGGCTTAGCAGTTAGTGTTATTCTAAACCCATGGAGCACAAAAGGAACTGTTTCACAGAATGTTCAGGATGCTCTTTTTTCAACCTAGGCTTATTGGGAAAAAACGTGGCTGTACCAACATTTTTGCAAACCTCATTGCAATTCAATGCAGTTTCCAGCTGCAATGAACACTAGTGGCAGTAAAACACCAACAACTTTTATTTCTTTTCATACAAATTATAATTACAGGGGCAGACTGTCCATTAATAAAGACTTATTTTCCTGCAGTTCTTTACATAATACTATGTTAATGACCTAAAAAAAAATTCCATAGTGCATGAATTGTAAACTAATATATTTTGACATTTGCATCACATAACCAACTAGGTATGTATTGCTTTTCTGACACAGAAAACTTGCTCAGTAGCTCACCTGGTACAGCATTGCACTTGTGATGTGGAGCACTTGTGTACGAATCCTGTGAAGCACGAGTCGCGATAAAAAGCTCAAAGACTTGTGTCGAAGCAAGCTGAAATGGCGTGGTTGCTTCAACAAATATGTTTTACCTCATGTTTGCTTTTGTTAACGCTATTGGTTATGTTTAGAGTAGGGTTTAGTATAGGAAATACATCATTTGTTTTTAAGTTTGATAGAGCATGAACTTTTTAGTGCCACTCACCGGGCATTTAATTTCCTAACTACCATGAAACGTAAAACAAACCAATGTAATAAAACTTAGTAAGATTCACGTTCATCTGTTTCAGATAAAAAACTGAATGTGCATTTAGTGCTACTCATTGGACATTTCACTTTAAAGGGGTGGTTCACTGTTTTTTTTCTAGGCTTGATTGTGTTTATGGGGTGCAGTCTAACATGTGTTAATGCTTTGTTTTTAAAAAATGCATTATTTTTCACATAATTTACCTTTATTCCACACCACTCTGTCCCTTCTCTGAGAAACGGGCTGATCTTTTCCTGTTTTTATGAAGCTCCGCCCTCAGAAATAGGCGATGGGCTCTGATTGGTTAGCTAGCCCAGTGTGTTGTGATTGGCTAAACCGCCTCTAGTGTGCGTCTAAACGTCCCGCCCCTCACCTCTGCGGCATGTGCTCTGGTTGTATTGCAAACAACGGCGTCGTTAATATGGCTTATCAGTTTGAGCCCGATTGAGAAGCAGAGGATATTATTAAAGAGGATCGTGCAGAACCTGTGCAAGCATGGCTTTTAATGGTAGGCCTATGTTTTTTGTTTGTTGTTGTCTCATACTTTTAGATGTGCTGTTATTTGTAAATGCTACTGCTTATGTTAGCTTTTAATATATGGTTTTATCCTGATTAAAGCTTTAATACAGTACGGCAACTGCACGTGCGTCCATGTTTAACACTTCTCATAGCTTTGTGAAAATAAGTGTATAAATGGAACAGACCTGAGCTGATTATCTGAATGAGAGAGAGAGAGAGATGCCGAGCAGGCGACGCGAGGAACAGTATTAAGAGCCGCTGCTTTAGAACATTGATTTTGAAACTTGTGAATCCATTAGAATCGTTAGAAGACAGAATCGCGATTCATATATGAATAGATTTTTACGTGCACCTCTAGTTTTCTCTTCCTCTTCTCTAAAGCAGCGCAGCATGGCCTCGCCACCTTTGCTGCCTTTTCCCGAGGGCGGGGTTTATCTGGGTTTGTGATTTCACGAACCCGGGAAGTAACTTGTTGTAGTCCCTACCAGCCGTTTTTGTAGGCATTAAACTGCCAGAATTTTAAAAGACGATATCTCTGTTTGCATTGAACTTTCAGCTTCGTAACTTTTCAGATAGTGTTTATGCTCAAACACCAACATTACACACTAACTAACGTTAAAAAAGTGAAATCGCAATCAACCACCCCTTTAATAGCAAGCAACAACGTAATATAATTCGGCATAAATGTCACCACAGGCATGTTTTTCCAATGACCCCTGCGTTGTCTTTTCTGTCTTTTCAATGAAAGTGTATGGACATCACAGCTGTCCTTGTTTTTCTCCACTTTCATTGTAAGCAAGTGTGGTCATTCTTCTAAAGTTCTCCTTTTGTGTCACACTGATGAAAGGACGTTAGACTGATTTATAACAACATGGGGCGAATAAATGATGACAGAATTTTCACTTTTGGGTGAAATATTCCTTTAATTGCATTGTGTTGACTCTGCGCTCTGTTTGCTTGTGTCTTTGTGGAAAACCGTCTTTCATCTGTTCCTTTTTCCCCCCACTGAGAATCCCTCATACACACAGCTCCCAACATCACAACGACACTGACATCTTACGCTGGAATGAAAAACTCTGCCGAGTTTGATCAGGGGATCCTGTGTGGATGTGGGTCTGTTAGCATAATATATGCTCTGAGAAAGATTATCCATCTCTTGCTGAACAATGACAGGCCCTATTGCAGAGAACGTAATCACATATAATGATATATATAGTAATCTATTCCTAGTCCTCAAAACTGGAGTAATTACCTACCATTATGCCTAGCTTGAGATTTATGGGCTTTGCCAAGGCATTCTGAAGTAAGGCAGGATTTTCTACATGTGCTCAGTTTCACAAACAAGAAAATCTGATTCCGACCCTTAATCTCTCTGCTTCTGTCAGAACAGGTCTGTTTTTTCCCCTCGCTGCAATGATTGATTCCAGATAAGGACTTTTACCCTTGGTGCGCATGACTTTCTGCAGCTGTTAACTTCAAAATATTTGATGAATGAAACGCAAAGGCATTTGCATTCCGTAAATGATTTAAAACACCCAAAGGTGATTCAATTTGAGCCTGATTGTTGTCCTAGCTTTAGCTCCAAGAATCAGACCCGCAGAGTGAAGCAAAAAACCCTTGGAGTAACAAACGCAGTGCATCGCCCTCAGATCAGCAGTGTGGAAAATTAAGTAATGAATTTAAACTCACTGCCTTAGATGTTTTCTCTGTCCCTGTGAGTGTGGTTTCAGCCTTTTTTGTATACAAAGGCCTCATTGGCTTTATAATCAGCATTTTTGCTTCCCCTCAGTGTGATGATGGTACTGCTCAAAAGATAAAGAGATTGATGAACTACACTTGAAAAAGCCCGTACGCAGAAAGAATCTAATCAGATCATCGCGAGACAGGCTCTGACATCTCTACCGAGCAGTGACGGCTGATATACTGTATATCGCTTGGAAAAATGAGAAATCATATCACTGAATATAAACAAATGCTTTCTGGTGTGAGTATGACCAACGACAGGCATTGTACATGCATCTGATATGTCTATGGCTGTTCGAAGTAACATTTTTTTTTATGGAAAGGACTATCATATGGTTGGACCAATTAGCAATGCCTTACAGAGCATGAGAGATAGCTGGTGTAAATTATTAATGACTTGATTATAAAGTCAGCTCAGTTCCACTTAGCTGGGTTTGAATTATTAGGTTGTAGTGATGGTTACTTTCTGAGGTGCTGGCTGTTATCATGTGGTTGGTGACTACTTTTCTAGCGCCAATCGTCAGCTAGTCAGCATCTCTGTAAATTTCAAAGTCTGGAAAACTTTTCATTGCCTCCTTGATGGTTCGGTATGGCTTTACACTTGTAGTAATTGGTGTGCTATAATTCTTCTAGGCATTTAACCACAGGCAGAGCTGAGTTCAAATGAGTGTTCAACTGTTATAGGTGAAACCATTTCCTCGGAGTTGGCAGAACAGTGTGACTCTTCACGTTATGGAGAGCTGATGTGTGCTTTAGGCTTGACCTTCATCACTGTCTGAGAAACAGGGGGTACCCAAGGCTGTGGGTAATGGGATGATCATTTAGCTCCTTAAACAAAGCACTCTCATTAGGGCCTGTGAGGAACAATCCCTTCTGCTCTATTTTTCAACAGCGACTGCCTGAAGAGAGGCAGAATGAGAGTGATCTGACTGTATGCAGGGTTTCTGCATGTGATTTTCATCTAAAATCAAAGAATCCTGCTGAAAATGTGAGCATTATTTCACATCGAGCCCTCTGAATGGGCTTTTACCAAGCTGTAAATAATGGCAGGTATAGTTAGTATTGTCAAACCTCATGCACAGTGGGAATAGTGTGTATTAACCTGTTTCCGGTATGACTATTTTCAATATGCTTCAAATGCTTCAGGAGAAATGAAGGAGATTGTATCAGGTTTTGTTTGCGAAAATAATTAATGAAGAGCAATGCGGCATGTGCTGCTAATTGAGGATTTTCAAGCATATTCAAACTTATTTTTGAGATATTTGTGCATTAGAATTGTTTTAAAAAAAAATTTATAGCTAGCTTATGTGTTTTGTCTTTTTTTTTTCAGCCCAAAAGTCACGCTGCTAATGTTTTACTTTCCAGCTCTCACATACTGTATGCCTGAGATTTGAGTGTACTATTCATCAGCGTACTATTATCCAGACAGAAGAAGAAAATGCTGTGCAAATGCTTCATTAATTATCTAAATATTGTTTTTGTTTTTTTATCATTTTCATCTTGGTGAAAGTCCAGATGGTCGGTTTTACTAAATGCTCACTTTATGTGTTGATTTTTACGTTAAAATATTTTTTCAGACAATAGAATTGTGCCCTTTGCAAATCAGTAAATGCAACTACATTTAAATTTATGTTTAAGTTTTCACATTCCCTGGAATCGCAGCCACGATATGGCCTCGACACAGGACTGAACATGTAGCTGATATAATATAATCACTGCTTTATAATAGGTGAAGAACAGCATGGCTTTGTCTAAAAGGCACATCCGTATCCAATGTTAGCTTCACTTCCTGTCTCCTGAGATGCCTCTCCTGAGATATGATCAATTTTTGAAGGCAGTATAGATGTATCCTTTGTTGCCTTTGATATCCCACAATCCTAGGCATTCAATAATGTGGCAGTTTAGCTAAAAAGTAAAACTGGCATCTGAGTTGCAATTGGTGGTTAGTTTGTGTATAAATGTATGTTTTTTACCAACTTTTTACACTTCTGATATCATATCTATCAAGAAATTAGTAGTTATTAAATATTCGCTTAGTTATCACCAAAGCTCTCTCTATTTTGTTGTAAATCATTAAAATGTTATGTTACCTAAGAAGTCTGTCCGAAGTCAGTTTGGTCAGGTATTTTCGAGTGCAACTGCTGCCTGTGAAGTCTTTGCCTGATAAGGCAGCAAGGCATAAAATCAGCTGCCCAAGCTTTTGGGCTCTGTGTGAACAGAGTGTTATGTGTGAGTTCACGGTATTTGGTAGGCAAAAGAAGCCTCCGGATGACCTACTACTTGCGGAGTGAAATAGTATTTCTATCTATCCCATGAGGTCACGGGAGAGGGTTTATAAATGGCAGTGAAGCGCTGGCACTGACACTGGTAGGTACTATGTCAATGACAAGCAAACATATCATCGTACTTTATAACCCATACTTTTTTTAACAGTCACCAAGTAATTACTTAACTACTTAAATGCAATACTGTAGATACAGTATAGATAGACCCTTTAGAATTCACACTTAAGAAATTATTGACTCATCTTAACAAGATACATTTGTCCAGAAATGCCTGGTTTGATTTGTTACACCATTACAGTTGTCCAGTTTCTGATTTAGGTAGAATATGGAATCAGCAATAAAGGGCTGTTAGAAAGTGGATACACATTTTTATATTAATATGGAAGTCTTGGTCTCTGTATAGAAATGTTTGCAGCTTCATGATGTTAATTTTTTTAATGACATTCGAGGACTGGTTAGTATCAAGTAAACAAGATGACATTCAACATGTAAAGCTGCTTTTTAGGTATCTGGTTAGCAGTAAGGATCACGGAACCTCAATGTGGGAGACGTTACTTTAAAATCCAATCCTATTTGCAAATATCACCATATCTCATGTTCTTTAAAGTCCCGGTTTTTTTTTTCTCTCTTGTGATAAGGCTTATCTTGAAAAACAGAGCATCTGTTTGGGCTACATTTCTCCATCAATGAGAATAAGCAATTAAACACATGTGGCAATGCACTGTGTATTAGCATATCAGTTATATCCTCCTCATGGATGTTAACAGATTTTCCTGAGGTCTAGATTTGCATTATTAGGAAATGTCTCATCTCATTCCCACTTGCTTATCTCAAAGATGGGGGCTCAAATTTGTTCTGGATTTTTTATGTTTTGTTTTTTTTTTCTTCAAAGAAAAATTTATATCTTTATGCTTTAGTCATAACTTAGTAGGCGCAAATTAGAGCTGTGCTTCAAAGCATTTTATTTTCATAAAGACTTTTATAGCTATTTTTGATCTGTTATAAATCTATTAACATTTAATAAAAAGGTTGCTAAAAAAATTCCGATTTTCTTTTACATGAGGTCATTTCATTCCAATTTTACCTAATGTAGTTGTTGTATTTGATTATCATTATGCAGAGCTATCTCAGAGGTGAAAGAAAAAGTGGAAAAAAATAAAAAAAAACTTTGGTCAGACATGGGCACATTGACATTTTGATACCAGACACCAGGTACAGCACAGAATGGCATTGTGTTATTTTTCTTTGAGAAATGGACTGTCATTTGAACAGGCAGAATAATGCTGTGGGTCTCTTTCTTTGTGGCCGGCAGCTTTATTCCCTCCTCTCAGAACACAACTACAGTCAGCTCTAGTGTAAATCACTGCAAGTCACACTCACACCAATTACCACTTCCTTTCGTTCACAGAGATTTTTAGCACTTTTATCCAAAATATTCTCAAATCTAGACATTGTTTTGAACATGCTAAGCTAATTATATTTGTCTATCCCTTACCCCTAAACACATCTATATAGTATGTGTGTAAATTAAATATAAAAAATATTATCTAATAATAATAATAATAATTAATATTATTAATTAATAATAATAATAATTAGAAGTATCTTATGCTCATCAAGTCTGCATTTATTTGATTAAAATACAGTAAAAGAGTAATATTGTGAAATGTTATTACAATTTAAAGTATTTGTTGTCTGTTTGAATATTAAAATTTAGTTTATTCCTGTGATGGCAAAGCTGAATTTTCAGCATCATTACTCCAGTCTTCAGTGTCACATGATCCTTCAGAAATCATTCTAATATGCTGGTTTGTGGCTTAATATTCTTGTAAAAAACATGATACATTTTTAATAAACTGATGTGAAAATGAATAGAAAGTTCAAAAGAACAGCCTTTATATCAAAACTTTTGTAACATCATGTCCTTACTGTCACTTTTGATCAATTTAATGTTGATCAACCTTGATGAATAAAAGTATTAAATCTTACTAACCATACACTTTTGAGCTGTACTGTATTTAATTAAATATGCAGTGAGAGTATATTTTCCATTCTAAAGTGAATGGAAATTCATGTTACTCATGATATTTTAAGTATGCCTGCTTATTGTAATCTGTTTAAATTGGAGTCGTTTTTGGAGGTAATAGGGCTTGTGTTCGTCAGTATTGCATTGATTAAGCTCACGTAGATCCTCTGGATGTATTAACAGTAGTGCTTCCAGGTGATGGGCATCCACATTAAATGTGGGAACTTGAGGTTGAGAGCATGAGAGCAGAGACAATAATTCCCTGCAATGAGAAATCAATAAGGGTTTAATTAAGGAGGGGAAGGTTTATCTCTGCCCTTTTGTCATGTAGCATTCAGCATTCTTTGGCTGCTTTCTCTACATATCTTAATTCTATCTGTTAGTTTTTAGAAAAAGTCGGTAGAGAAGCACATTTGAACTTCAGAACCATTAAGCTTCTAGCAAGTCTTCAGTGAGAAAGTGTGGCCTTGTGGAAATCATCATATGTTGTCTGTGACAAAAATCCATTACAATCATAATGCTGGCATATCCATAAGTAGGAAAACATTTGTCATAAACTGTGCACACTGCGCAAATAGCATGTTTTCACAAAAACAAAAACAAAAAAATGTGCAGGGTCAGTTCCAGCTCTTCACTACAGGTCAAAGTGTGAACTGTTGGGAAGGAATGGCAAAAGTAATGTGACAGACACACTCTGTAGGTGCTGGCATGCCTACTAAACTATCTGGTGCCAAGAGTTGTGTGTTGTCTAACAGGAAGGAACAGGAGGATGTGCCATTTGCTCTTACTGGAAGCAGTATTTCATATACAGCACCTACAGCAGTCGTTCTCAACTTTCACTTCAAGACCCAGATGTACACCTTTCTAAAATTATTCCTATAATGATTTCAGTAATAACTTTTTTGTTGTGACAAAAGATTTTTGATCAAAAACACAATAAAGCTATTAAAAAATTTTTTATGAAATATTTATATAATTTAGCTAATAAATTAATATTTATATAATCTTACTCTTCAGTCTTCACTGTCACACGATCCTTTAGAAATCATTCTATTATGCTGATTTGCTGCTCACGAAACATGTTTTATTTCACAGTTGAAAATAGTTGAAAATGGCAATGAATTGTGGAATCCGCAATACAAAGTTTGAAGAACAGCCTTTATTTGAAGCACTAATCTTTTATACCTTTATAAGTCATATAATGACTTTATAATGTATATCGTTGACCCTTGTGATAAATTCTATGATGCTCCTTGCTTGAATTTGTAATGATATATTTTAAAGTAAACAAAATGTCATGGAAATATGCTGATATTAAAATAGTATTATTCTAGACAGCCAATACAAACCACACACACACAAATTGTGGCTAGCTCAAAACTTTTTTTTCTTATTTGTTGAACCTGTATGTAATTGTGTCAGTGATGTATGCACTGCTTTGCATAGTCTTGTTAATGGTTTTGGTTGTTAGGCTGTTCTACCAAGTGACAGATTGCACCAGAATACATTTGAAATTGATTGGACTGTTTTCTCTTGACTTTCCTCTTTTTAAAAGACCCTTTAGTATTAAAAATGGCACTTTGGTCCTGATAAACTGAATGTGATGATAATAACCAGCGATGACAAACTGAAGGTTTAAGGAACTTGACAACATTTGCTGAAAATTAATATGACAGTCAATGTAAATGTGACAGCGGTGACAGAAAAAAAAACTGCCTATGTTAGGGGACTGACACAAAAACATTGTCAAAAACCCATCACTTTCTATCAGGTAGGAATTTACAGCTCAGCAACTGTTGTGGCAGTAATGTTTTCTCTGTGTCATCACAAATTACCCACCCAGCCAGTGCAGCAACAGATTCAGTGAAATTGGTTCCCCTGTGATTAGATTTTCTCCTCTCCCCCACACAGTCCTGTTTGAAACTCTATACTGTGCGTGTGGTAATTAACATGGTATTACATGGACTCAGGGCCACTCCAGGGGCCCTTGCGAGAGCCGTAGCTAAGCTGCAGTGGATGTCATTGTCCTCATGTCACACTGCTGTCCGAGGCCCGAGACTATGATGCTCACTGTTTTGCATTTTACTCCACATTTAACAATGTATTTATATGGAATTCGGTCAGAAGGACTGTAACATATTCACTGCCTTAGATATATGGAATATTTCCCTTGTTGCTAGGGAGTTTAAGTCACTTGTAAATGTAATTTGCATTAATTAAGACTTGATACTGACCGTGTATGAGGAGGCTTGACTCATCATACTAGTAGTACAGAGTCATTTGCGTAGAGGGACAGGCAAATTTATTGTGTGAAATCAAAAGGTTCTCACACTACAAAGTAAGATAATGTGAAGTTGTTGTGTTAAAGTGATAGTTCATCCAAACATTATATCATTTACTTCTCCTCATGTTGATCCAAACCTGTATGACTGTATGTTGAACACAGAAGAAGGTATTTTTATACAATAAAAAAGAATGGACCCCATTGACTTCCGTTGTATAGAAGGAAAAAAATATCATTCTTCAAAACACCTTTTTTGTTCCACAGAAAAAAGTCAGTCAACCACATAAAGTAAAGTATGACCATTTTCATTTTTTTGGATGAACTATACCTTTAAGGATACACTTTTACCTGATCTGACCCTTAAAATGACTAACCCAGGGCACTCAAACCACAGAAGAGAGTTTTATACCCCTCAAGTATTATCCTTAAATCCGACCCACAAATCAATTTTCACCTTTTTTTTGGTACGACCTTTTAATGTTAGCCTGTGTGTTAAAAGGTAACTTACGAGGCCCAAAAATGTTCTGACAATTAAGTCACTCTTAAAAATGTCAACACTTTTCTCTAAACTAGATTTTTAATGGAAGTAATTTTGTAGCTCATGCAGTGAGATTCAGATATTTTTCATGAGGCTTAAGAGTCCAGATACCACTGTATATATTTTTCAATAATACTTATTACAGGTCTAAAACACAAATGTACATTTAATGGTAAAAGCTGCAGACTAGGTGACAACAAACAAGTCAGCATGCATCCATCAAGAAGGTGTAGTTATGCCTGTCTACACCAGACGTGTGGTGCAACAAAACTCTCTCTCCCATTACAGTCAACAGAGCTGTCTACTCTGGAAGCACCCCAATGTGCCTTCAGCTCATGGACATCTTTCTATTGTTAACTTGCTGCACATAATCCAGCCACTTATTTTTTACTGCAATAAAATGTCTTTATTTACAAATTTCAAATGTGTTATTTGATGGCTGTGTATTTTAGTCTTTGTTAAATAGCTATACAGATTTAATAAAGACAGATTGTGATGTTTCTGGCCTCTTAATGAGACTGCTACCTGCCTGATGTGCAGTTGCTGTTTTCAAGAAACAGAATTTCAGGCATCATTAGTTCACTGAACACGTAGAGCAGTGTGCTGCTGTAGATGTAAGGGAAACTAAACTAATAAATGTGGATTTAAGTTGTTTAAACACACCGGTTTATTCAGCATCAAATCAGGTGTCTTCTTTATTTGTGCGTCATTGAATCATGCACTCAAATGATTCATTCGAACACACAGATTTTTTCAGGAGTGAAACATCAATGCTAATGCTTTGTTTGGAACTTACATGGCGGAGCAAAAACAGAGAAGGTAAATGCCCGGTTCACACAGAACACGTTTTTGTATAAGAAACATGGACTGTGGAATGGAAAACGATCACAGGAAGACTAAGAGAAACGCTGCTCTAGATATGGCATCTTTCTCCAGTTACAAGGAAATTTAAGTCACCTGTAAATGTAATTTGCTTTAATTAAGGCTTGGGTTTTTGGTACTGACTGTGTACAAGGACATTTGGGTCATCATACTAGTAGTGCAGAATTATTTGCGTAAGGGACAGACATTTCATTGGGGAAAAAGACATTGTAATGAGTTAAAGGAATAGCTTACCCAAAAATGTAAAATTCTGTTCTTAGTTTCTTACAAAAGAATATTGTAAACTGTTTTTGTTCATACAGTGAAAGTCGATGGGGTCCAGAACAACATTGGACCCCATTGACATACATTGTTTGGATGAAAATACATTTTTCAAAGCATCCTTTTTGTTGTCCACAGAAGTCAATGACATGAGGGTGAGTAAATGGCCAGTATTTGTGTCTAAAATGTAAGTTACTAAATATCTAAGGGGGCATGAAGTGGATAATCAAATAGTCCTTAATATTTACACATATAATAGGTAACTCCAATAGACACGTACTAGAAGTTTCATAACTCAAAGTAACTCCCCAGTTTAAAATATGGATTTTTAGTTTCCACCCTTCTTAAACGGCATGATTTG
Organism: Sinocyclocheilus grahami; assembly: GCF_001515645.1. Classification (NCBI taxonomy): domain Eukaryota; kingdom Metazoa; phylum Chordata; class Actinopteri; order Cypriniformes; family Cyprinidae; genus Sinocyclocheilus; species Sinocyclocheilus grahami. The sequence continues at coordinate 20,494 of NW_015505809.1, forward strand.
AAATTGCCCCAGTCATGATGTCACGATTTTCCCCTAACATTCATTTCAGGATGGTGTGCTCTTAACCACTCATGTCAGTCCATCAATCATAAGAGCGCTACTGGCGTGAGGGTAAGATGTCGTGACAGACCATCCCTTGTTGTTCTGTCCCTGAATGTAGAATGTAGACTGCATGGTGCAGCACAGCTGTGATTACCTGCAGCAAGGTGGATTTAGACATATTAAATAATATTTGTGTCTGCAACTAAACTACTGTAGTTAATTCAGATGTTACAGCAAAACTGTTTGTGCTGTATCAGTTGCCAACATTTCTTAAATGTCACTCACCGATTCTGTTCAAACAATCTGAAATACAATACACATTTCCGCCTTTATCTTAACCAGTCGCAGATCCATAAGTTTGCATGTTTCTTTCAGCTGTGTGTGCTGTTCTGTTGGGAATGCAGATCTCAGGTGGAGGCGAGGGGAGCCTAAATGAGACGCTCCTGAGGTTGCATCTCAATGAGCTGAGAGAGAGCACACAGCTGTAATGATAAACAGAGCCAAAGCTGCGGCTGGGCTTTTGCTTTTATACTCAAGGAATTTATCCTTCAAACAGAGCTGGTTTGCTTTCAGAAATGAAAGGGTCATGTTCTCGGTGTGTTTGAAGGAAATGTCTCACGCTGAGGGAGTGTTGAAAGAGAAATGCGGGTATTAAACTTGATTGTTTTCTCAGTAGCAAATTGTTGATATACTGTATTTATTTATTATTATTTTGCCTGTAGAATCTGAAGCTGTAAAAAGACTGCATTGAAACCAATTTCTGAGTTTGTGTGTATGTGTATATATGAAGAGTTCAGATGCAAAATCCTCTAAATCCGTCAGACTTATTTTCTTTTAAATGAGCATTTTTTATCAGGCTCCTATGTTCACGTTCATGAGTTTCGTTTTAAAGGTAATGATAAGGTTATTAGTCAGTGAATAAAATAACTTTTTTTCAAAAATGTCACTTTAGACAAGTCATTGGTTTTTAACAAATTAGATTTTCTTTTGCGTCAAAACCAGCTAAATCCACTTGTGCTTTTTTCGCAAAAGCCTCTAAATTCACCTCTTTGGGACAAGACATAGTAAATAGTTGAAAAATCACTAAAGATGTAACTAGAAGCACTGAAAAAGATGAGAGCACAATCATTTCAAAACTAAACAGTAGACACACCTCTTTACACAGGGGTTGAATGAGATCTGCGATTATTTGCCAATCCCACCCCTTTTCTCTGCAGTCAACCTTCTGCCCTGTCTGAATAAAAGCAAAAAGCCCAAAAAATATAAAAAAAACACAAAAAAGAAAGATTCACACAGTATAACCACAATGGCACAAAATGGCAGCACATTTATTTTAACAATACAAAAAGCAGATGTTGCACAAAAATTTAATTAAAAATACATTAAACTCCCCAGTTTAAAATATGGATTTTTAGTTTCCACCCTTCTTAAACGGCAGGATTTGAAATTGCCCCAGTCATGATGTCACGATTTTCCCCTAACATGCATTTCAGGATGGTGTGCTCTTAACCACTCATGTCAGTCCATCAATCATAAGAGCGCTACTGGGTAAGATGTCGTTAATGCACAATTATTTTAACAATACAAAAAACAGATGTTGCACAAACATTTAATTAAAAATACATTAAAAAGTACATAAATCTATCAAGTAAGTGCATTTAGTCAGTAACATTATATTGACAATAAAATCTTAACAATCATGTCATTTCTGATATTTGGGATTTAGATTCAAGTAGAACAATGTAAACATTGCAAACATTGTTTGTAAACGAAGCTTATTAGATTCAAATAGTGTAGTGTATAATCAAGTATGTATGTGAGAACAGTGCAAAACATTCTAAAAACTCAAGACACTTTTTTGAAGTGTAAAATAACAGTCTGAATTAAAACATCAATATTTCCCATGCCCACCAATATCATAACGTGCTATGTGCAACTAGGATAAAAAAGCTTATCGGATTCAAATAGTTTAGTGTATAATCAAGTAGAACAGTGCAACATTCTGAAACATCAATATCTGTGCAATGTGCATTTAGTATAAAAAGATTATCAGACTTAAGTAGTGTAATGTAATATTATATATAATGTATAACTCAAGTATAAGAAAATTCAGTGCACAAAACAGGTATTCTGGTTAAAATTTTGAAAGGCCTTAAACTAAAATGTTCCAATATAAACTGCATATCAGATTCAAGTAGAATAAAATACTTCACGAAATGTAAAACGAGATTAAGATAACAATAAATAACAATAACAATGAATGGGACTTGACCTCTTAATGAATTACCAATAGCTTACACTAGCAAATAAAACACACACACAGTACTGTGCAAAAAGAGGACATCTCTCAGACACTTTTAGATGCTGTCATTCATTCATCCTCACCATCCTCAAGGTCTTGTTCAATGTCCTTTTCACCATCACTTGCCAGGATGTTTTCATAGAACTCTTGCACAGCTTTTGGCACTCCCAACTCACCCAGCAGCTTCAAAACATCAGTCCTCTTTGCTTCCTTGACGCAGTTCACATCCGGAAGAGGAGCCGGCTTGAACTGAAACCACTTCTTACCTCGCTTCAGCACAGAGTGCTGGCAAAATTCACCAGCAAACACAGGCTTAAACACCAGCTTATCTCCAGAGATTTGCAGCACTCTTGCTTCACTTATTTTGAATAATCTCTGAGTTGTCGTGAACCTGGCTGCTGCTTCTTTGAAGTCATGGCACTGCCAGTCCTTTCCATATTGATGGACAGTGCCATGGTTCAGCAAAATGTTGTTATACTCTTCCGGCAACAGAATAGTAGTATGCTTCCGGATATCTTGCTCAATCCTTCCAAACACTCTGTCAGCCGGAAGGAAACTGTGACTTCGTATAGGAAAGAAGTAAGTGATGTTGAGCTGAGGGTACAGCTGAGAACGCAGGGCAAACAACATTAATGTTTTTATTCTGGCCGTAGCAAGAGTCGGAGAACAGGCGGAGGCTCTGACACTGGCGCAGATCAGCTCTAGCCACAGTTCTGAAGTAGTGTTGTAGAGCTGAGGCGACGATGTTACTATCTTTTGAGTTCTCATATTCCAGCCAGGTGTACAGATTTATCTCATGCCGACTCTGGGGTTCTCCTCTTCCACAGTGACGAACCACATCCAATACATAAAACTATACCTTGCGTGAGTAATACATTTGATCAATAGAAGATCTAGGAAGGACCAGGTTCTCCATTATGTCAAAGCAGACAGGATGTGTGTAAAGAAGAATCTTATTCCACTTCTCTTCTGCAGTCAGGTCAGGATCATCGATAGCAATGCGGAATTTGACAAACGAAGAGCACACATCTTTGGTAGGATGACCAAAGGCCAGGTTGAAGTCATACACAAAGGTGCTCCAGTAGAGTGAGTAGGAAACCTGTTGATGATTCTGCTCAAGAAACATCTAATGCATTTTTGCCACACTCAAGTCACTTGGCAGGAACTTTCTCCCAGGTGCACCACGGCAGGCATAGTGTCTTGCTCTACAATTAAAAGACGGTATGTGCTTTCGAACCGTGTCCTTCTTTGCAGTTTGCTCTTCAATTTCCCTGGAACCACCACGATTTTCGGGACGTGCTTTGCCATTCTCAAGCCAGTACTTTGCAATACCTTGGACTCTGTCTTTCTTGACACCTAAAATGAAAATAATCATGAAACCAATCATGCAGGCATATTACCCATATTACACACAGTTTCAAAACATGAATTGACAACAGTTATACAGTTTATTATTCTTTTGCAAAGGTCTACTCATATTAAATGCTCTCCCCATTGTGCAATAACAATATGTGCAATATCACTTATATTTATTTGATACCATCCACCTTAGCCCATCCCTACATCTTATTCCATCTAGAGCATACCTGCACATACAATTTTTGTCTATTTGTTTTGTTTATTTATATATACATGTGTTTGTTTATTATCTTGTCTTTATTTTTCATTATCTGTGTGTTGTTGTTGTCTCTGTTTACTGGAAGCTTCTGTCACCAGAACAAATTCATTGTATATGCAAACATACGTGGCAATAAAGCTCTTTCTGATTTTGATATTGTTTTTAACAAATGTAGGTAGCCTATGACCATCAATGATAATCTTTTAAGTAGTCTATATGTCTTTTAATACCGCAGAGAGAGGCATTAGCAGATAATAACTGCTGAAAAAATAGCCTGTGTACTGAGCACGTACTAGAGGAAGATAACTGGATAAACATGGCTTTGACAACGTAAAAAAAAATGTAAATAAATAAATAAAACAAAAAAAAATCTAAAAAGCATTTAGTGGCTTTTGCATCTGAACTTTTCATATATATATATATATATATAGGAGCCTCTTAAAGAAGAAGTTACAGGTCTGTGAGAGCCAGAAATCTTGCTTGTTTGTAGGTGACCAAATACTTATTTTATCGAGGAATTTACCAATTAATTCTTTAAAAATCCTACAATGTGATTTTCTGGATTTTTTTTCTCATTTTGTCTCTCATAGTTGAGGTATACCTATGATGACAATTACAGGCCTCTCTCATCTTTTTAAGTGGGAGAACTTGCACAATTGGTGGCTGACTAAATACTTTTTTGCACCACTGTATATATGTCACGATTCGCTGTGGGAGGAACGATGGAGACGCAGAGAAACGTTCAACAGTCTTTAATACTTGAATCACAAGGGATAATTCACAACAGGAACATGGGAAACGCGACATCCAACAAGTAGACCAGACAAACACAAACTGAACAGACTGGGACTTTTAAACACAGTGCAATCAGGGGAACACAGGTGCATTAAATGAGTCAGTTAACTGGGACACAGAACACATGGGGAGGGAAAACACAACAAAACCAGTCCAGGGGCGTGACAATATACATGTACATATATATGCAAAAGTATATATATCTGGAGAAATACTGATATCTGTACACATTTAATTTATATTTCTTTAGACATAATCATCATTTCTATTCAGTTTCCACTGAATAATTAAATCTGATGAGCATTAGCAGCTTCCATGTTTTCTCTTTTGTGAACGCTGTTCTGACTCATTTGTCTCATATTACGCGTTCATAACTCTTCCAATGATGAGCTTCCCTTACACATCCACGTTCTGTTCCTTACATAAGAAACCCAGCGAAATGTTATACAAACATGAAGCTAATAAACATGATAGTATATGATTTGTATGTGATTTTCATGAGATTTTGAGATTTTCATAACAATAAAGGATGTTTCGTTTAAGAAATGTTAAGCAGGTGTACTGATTAGCTTTGGTATAAAAGGCTACAAATTGAAACAAATATCATGTATTTCAACAATATTATATGACCAAAAGTCACATCACAGTCGGAAGTTATTACAAATGCTCAATGGTGGTTTAAAGTGAGTTTGAAGTAAAATGCATAGTGTAAATATTATAAATTGTCTTAAAGCATATGATGCTAATTGTAGCTCTAATGCACCTGTTACCCTGATGCGATTATACTTTATGATTTATGATTATAATGTATATTGGGATCAAAGCGATATGGGCTAGGAGACCATTGGACTATAAGCAGTGGATAAAAAGGTTTTATAAAATGAAAATAAGAGGCTGAAATGTTCTGCACTGGTTCTGCACTGTATAGATGAAAACAATGACTTTGATGCAATGTTTAAAGACTTTGTTTATGTCCAGCTACACTAAAAAAGGGTTGTTGTATTTAATTAAGTAAATGTTCAACAGGTTAGCTGTTTGTAGAATATGCTTTAATTTGATAATTGTCTTTCCTTCAATCACCTAATTATTTGAACACCTAAAATAAATTGCTTGTAAAAGTGCCCATGATCAGGATGATATCACCTCCTCCTTATTTTGTGTGTGTATGTATTGTATGGGCATGTGTGTGTGTATCTATGTGTCTGTGTCAGTATGAATATTTGGTAAAAACGTAAAATATATGTTTTTTTACAGTCAGTAATTTTATATTGTACATATTTTTTACAATAAAAATAAATTTTTGTGCATATTGTTTTATGTTGTATTGTTTTTGATTTGATTGCATCATTTGTGGTGCTTCATGGGAGCAGTTAATTCATTCATAAAACAACATAAGAACACAGTCTTGTACTTTTGTCTCTATTTATCAACATACATAGGACTGCTGGGCTACGTCATGTCAAAAAAGTAATTTCACATTTAATTTCAAAGTTTTAGAACAGATTCCATGTGGGCCTGAATATATCATGTCTGACACATGACCTGAAATAATTCACACCGTTTTTTTCTCACTCAATATCTAAGTGTAACACATCTGTAGAGGACATGCACTTTTGATATTCTCTCTGTCTCAGTTGTTAGTCCAGGGAGACTCGTCCTCTAAAACAGCCTCATTAGAACCTAATCATTGTAGCTGCACATGACGATTTAGTTTGCTTGGCTTACACATTTTTATACGTAGGTTGTGATCACAAGCAGATGGCAACTGTAGATAAACACGTTGGTGTGAAGCTTTATCTGAAAGACATTTCTTCAGCTGCTCAATTTGCAGGTAGTTTGCATTGTTGGATGAATTCAGCACCCAGCTAAATTCTCAGCTTTATCTGCTTTAAATTATATCAATTCAAAATGAGTATTAAATCTTATCCAATCAGAAATTATCCTTGTGGTCTGAGGCAGGAATATCTGGTTTCAGTAAAGTTGTAATGCATGTAGAGGACATGAAGTCATGTCTTTTAAAACTTAAATTTTTCTAACTTTGCAAGGTCTCAGATTCCCACAGGTATATAAAAAGCCTGAAGTCTTGTAATTCCCAGACATATTCTGCTCTGACGGGCTTTACTGTTTTTTTATATTTGAGGTCCTTGAGACACCAGTGATGTATAAGTAATTTTGAAATTAACTTATTTTCCCTTTAGACTGGTCTGACCTAAACAAAACCTTGGAAGCAGAAATCTACTGAGTGGCAAGGTTTGTGTTTAACTGGTTTTCGGGGGAAATAAACGTCACTTTGGTTTTTACAGTGTGAACAATCAGAGAATCTTAGTTTGTGAAGATTCATTGCATTTACAAGTTATGTAACTTTTTTTATTATTAAGGATATTTGCAGCATTATTCATAGTCAGTTTTTAATTAGATTAGGAAAAGACATGAAGTATCCACCTGCAAATTTATTGTCAGGCATTTTTAGCTGCAATATCACTGGAGTCTCTGAGTCCATTTACAAAACATGAGGGTTAAAACGTATGAACTTGCCACATTAACGTTTTTCTGCACTTTTATTTACATTCTTACATTATGCATTTGGCAGAAACGTTTATTCAAAGCAACTTGTTTATTTTTTGTCTTAGAAATCGGACCCACAGTCTTGATGTTGAACAGTTGCGCTTCAGGAAGTCAAGAAAAGATCTAAGAAAGAATATGCAGTAAACAATCACAATCTGTAGAACACATGAACACCTAGGAATCTACTGAACTAAAACGAATTTATATTAGTAGTAGTAGTATTGTTAATATTAAAAATTTTTGACAAGGGTTTCCCTTAGATTACAAGAATATTTAAAAGATTTTTTTATAACGTTGTCAGCCGTGGGAAAGAAAAGGGACAGATACTCTTGCAGATACAAAGGACACTGCAACATATACGGCAGCATAATTTATTCCTCCCTTTTGCATTCAATTCCCCAAGATGGCATGAAGAAAGATAGCATCTTCTTTTTTATCGCTCTAATGACCTAAAAGTGCCATCATACGTGGCTCCATTACTAGTGACAAGTGTAAATTACACTGTCAGTTTTCTCATTGTTAAAGATCACGCTATCCATTTTATTAAAGGCATCACCTACCAGCCATTTCAGAAGCCACTGAAAACATTCACATTTTGATGTCTTCACATCTGTCCAACTCTGCAAGTACTGCACACTATTTTTCAAATTCCAGAGTTCAGGAACCACAAGCTCAACAGTGACATTTTTCGCTCAAGTAATAACCTATACTTTCTACAATTTTCTGCTTCTTCTATTTTGTTTGTCATTTGTTTATTTTGCTCGTTTGTGTTCTGAGAATACAGAGAATCTTTGAATGTGGTGTCATAAATGTTTTACATCAAGAGTTGACCCTGTCTACCACTGCGTAATTTTATTTGTCTCAAGCTTCAAATCCAAGTAGATGAGGAATGAGTGATGTAAGATCTCAGGCTTTCAGGCTCTGGATCTTGTCACAAGTTGTCCAGTGTTTTTATGCTGACAAGAGTTTGCTGTAAATAAACATGTTTGTCTGTGTGTTTCTTATAGACTTGGCGTATTCGCACTATTCAAAATTCGGCATATTTCTCTCAGCGTGCAGCTGGTGCCGCCGAGGTGCCATCTGTCCCAAATTACAGAGTATCTTCCTGAATGTCTTGTCTCAGCTTTTGTCATGTATCAGGAGTTGACTTCACAGAGTCGAGGCTCTTTCTCCTCAAAGCAGGCTTCAGCTTAGCACATGCACATCTTTTAAATTCAAATGTCATATAAGCTGCTCTAAAATGCACAGCTCCATAAATACCACCATTTCCCAGAGCTACGGTTTAGTCATATAGTATACACTGTATGTATATACAGCTTACAGAGCTTTTCTACTTTATCTCATTGGTGAATCCAGGAGTTAAATTGGGCATAGAGATCTGGAATGGCCTTGTGGCACTTTTCTTGTAATAAAAAATAATAATACATATGACCGTGTTTTATTTTTATTTTTTTTCCATTTAGTTTTTTGTCAGTGAGAAAAGCATTGAATAGACATTACAGAAAGTAGCTTTAGAATTTTTTTTTATTTATCTTAGAATTTATTGCACAAACATTTAAGGCTACAACATAGCAATAACATTGTTTTTCACAAGCTGATCTGAAGTGACGTTAAGGTAAATTTACAGACTGTTTAATGCAGCTTAGAATACATTTGCATTGCAATTAGAATTGCATAAATAATTATAATAAATGGATATTTTTTTTATATAAATATTGTAATATGACAATTACAAAAAAAATAATAAAAAAATGAAATTGTACTTTCAATATGACACAAAACCCCCCAGTTGTTTGCAGCAAGTCACTCTCTTAATGAGTGAGTCGTTCAGTCATTCATTCAACCGATTCACACCAACGGCTGATTGTTTGATTCATTCATTCATTCAAGTTTTTATGAATGGGTCACAGAATCATTAGCTCGCTTGATTCATTAAAAATCGTGGACTCATTCAGTGAGGAAACACCTCTTTTTAGAGCGCTATGTCAAGTTAAACTATCAAGTTCAACTTTTATCTTAAGGCCTTGCCTTTTTTCTCCATTCCACTGCCTGCATCTTGTGTCTTTAAAAGTAAAAACATGTTCTGTGTGAATAGCCCCTAATGCAGTCAGGCATTGTCCTGTATCATGTTTGTGACTAAGTAACTGCTAAAAAATGAAATTGTACTTTCAATATGACACAAAACCCCCCAGTTGTTTGCAGCAAGTCACTCTCTTAATGAGTGAGTCGTTCAGTCATTCATTCAACCGATTCACACCAACGGTTGATTGTTTGATTCATTCATTCATTCAAGTTTTTATGAATGGGTCACTGAATCATTAGCTCGCTTGATTCATTAAAAATCGTGGACTCATTCAGTGAGGAAACACCTCTTTTTAGAGCGCTATGTCAAGTTAAACTATCAAGTTCAACTTTTATCTTAAGGCCTTGCCTTTTTTCTCCATTCCACTGCCTGCATCTTGTGTCTTTAAAAGTAAAAACATGTTCTGTGTGAATAGCCCCTAATGCAGTCAGGCATTGTCCTGTATCATGTTTGTGACTAAGTAACTGCATGCAACGTATGGGTCTGGGGCTCTGGGCCGTGGCGGGGTGCATTAGATGTGTAATTTATCCACATTGCAAATAGAATCACTGAAATGTATCTCTCAAATAGCAGAGAAAGGCATGACGTTATGCATTTGTACTGATTGGATTGTGTGTTCTGTTCATGAACAGATCAATTGTAAAAGCCCTCCAAGGCACTTGTGAGATTTGAGCAATCTGACCACCTCAAGAGGTGCTTTAATAGCATGTTCTTCTTTCTGAGTCTGTATATAGTTTTTGTTCTTTCCATGACATAACATTCTCTCTTCCTTTACCTAAGATGTACAGTTTTTTTCCCCTCTGGACTGTATCTGTCTCCTGGTGCACTTTTGCTGTTGTAGTGCCACAAATCGTATTTAGAGCAAGATGAAGGTGCATGTCTCATCCGATGCATGGAAGCTGCGAAGAACTCCATTTATCTTCTTCCCCCAACCACTGAAGAGCGCCAGTGCAGAGTCTGTCCCTGTCTAATGGCTCTGGAGATAACACCTGGCTCAATAATTATTTTAAATTGTAATCATATTTTACAATATTACTGTTTTATTGAATTTCTGATCAAATACATGCACCCTTGTTGTGCATAAGAGACTTTCAAAAAACAAATTCAAAACATGAACTATAATCAATGTAAAACATTCTTATTAAATTTGTGAATTTTGTGTAATTTTTTAATTGTTTTGGAAGTTTATTTTGCTAATTTTCCAAATCCCATTATCATTTAAGCATTCACATTTCGTGTTAATTAGACTTCTATTGATTATGTCTTGTTCACAAAAGTGAACACTATTTGCAAGCATCATTAATGTAATAATTAAGTCATGATTAACCATGATTGTTGATATCTAGATAATCGCCCCATTCGCCAACATGCTGCACAAGGCAGACAGTGCATCTATAAAAATCATTTTCCAGTGAATTCTCCCTTAGTGTTGAAATGCAGTAAAAGTGTGGTCCTTACAGTGTCAGTTTAAACAAGTTAATTGTAGGATCTCTTGAATTCACAGTGCTGTCACAGTTCATTCTCGCTGTCTGACAGAGATTTAGATTATAAGTAATTATTTAGAGGAACACATCAGCGTGACAGACGATCTTCATCTTAATCTCACTGCTGTCATGGAAATCTGCCCACTTTCATTTTGGTCTGATAAAGTTATTTCTCTCATTCAAAATGCACTTGCATTTTTTCACATTTAGCAGCTGATAGATTCTCACCATCTCCTGAAGAGGCTCAGTGGCAGTGAATATGAACAAAAGCAAGTTGTTATCAGTTTGGGTCATTCGGTTTTTACCTGTAGGATTTGTGTCCTTGGTCTTCCATGTCTGATTTCTATATTGTCATCTTCTCGTTGCTTTTCTTTAAATTTTTCTTTTGCGTTGCTTCTTCGTCCTTCAATAGCATGTGATACTGGTGTTTCTGATTAGAGAGGTGAGAGTTTATCCTCACTCAATTAGCCCTCAGCTCGCAGCTCTCTTGTGTCAAGAGTCGTTTACACTACAGAAGACATGCAATTATACCTGAGGGATAATATGAGTTTGACTGAGCCTGTCAGTCACTGCAGCGGCAAGCCCGTATCTCTCTGTTCTCTGTGCGAAAGCAAAATTTAGCAAGGAATTTTTTTCTAGATATGGTGGCGTTTGATTGCACCACTGTTTGTTTTAATGCATGGTTAATGAATGCACACAAAATGACACAGAAAATAAGTTTTATGAGCATAAAGTCTGAGGCTATTGCAAAAATATATGTATGTGTGTGTTTGTACACACATGCACAAACAGTATATATAAACACACAGATGCACAAAAAAAAAAAGATTATAACTAATGATTATAAGTTTTGGGGGTAATGCTGTCTCCAAATTTCCACTGATTGGAGAAATTAAACAGTAATTATCCAGTGGCTCTGGAGTGGAATAAGTAGGAACTTAAAAAAACAGGTGTCTGATACAACAGCTGGTATCGCTCTCCATTTCAAAAGAAACAACTCTGTCAATACTGTGATTAATATTCATCATCCATGCAACTGTCCAGTCTTTTTAGCAGTGTGGCAGACTGAAACAAAACAGACAAACAGAAATGCTTTCATATTTGCATCAAATCTTTCAGTTTTTTGAGAGTGGATACAGTATTTGAGTCCCTCAGGATTATGATCTTGAGGGATCAGTTTTTCATCAAGCTTGGAAAACCTGTTTGGGCCAATATAAAGCAGAAATTGACACTGCAAGGTCTTCATATTTTTCTTAGATTATTGACAATAATCATAATAAACCTAGGCAGCGTTTTCACATTATTAACAGTCTATTGAAAGTAGCTGGTGCGAATACTCTAACTGCGTCAGATCAGACCTACAATAATTTTCTTAAATTCTTCAGTTTAAAAATGGATAACATTCGCAAAGATATTCTTAGTTCTCTTAGTTCTTCTCGTGTTTCTACAGCTAATCTACCAAGTTTTTCCGGTACACACTTCTCTAATTTTTCCTTAGTCACCTCTGAGTCTCTTTGTGCACAGGTAGCTCTTATGAAAGCTTCCACTTGCATACTTGATCCCCTGCCCTCTTATTTAAATCCTGTTTTGGTTATTTGTGCCCTGTTGTTCTTACAATAATAAATGACTCCTTGGCCACTGGTTTTGTGCCAACAGCACTTAAAACAGCTGCTATCACTCCCATATTAAAAAAGAATGTAAAAATGTCACTCCCATTATTAAAAATCTCAGTAACTTTCATCCAATTTCTCATCTTACATGTATTGCTAAAATTTTAGAAGGTGTTGTTTCATCTCAATTACACAACCATTTAAAGGTCAATAATCAGTTTGAGCCCCTTCAATCTGGGTTTAGGAAACGGCACAGCACTGAAACAACCTTGGTTAAAGTTTTTAATGACTTACTGTTAGCTTCTGATTCTGGCGCTCTCTCGATTCTCATCTTACTCAATCTTAGTTCAGCCTTCGACACTGTTGACCACATGCTTTTACTAAATTGACTGGAAACTGTCTTTGGTGTATCTGGAATTGCACTAGATTGGTTTAGGTCATATTTTACGGGTCACAGTCAATTAGTCTTTATGGATGGTTTCAGATCTGATGTGGATCCTGTTTGTACTGGTGTCCCACAGGGCTCAGTCCTTGGTCCCCTGCATTTTAGCATTTATATGTATCCTCTTGGTCAGCTATTAAGATCCCTTAACCTCAGCTACCACTTCTATGCTGATGATACTCAGATTTATATACATTCTCAACCTGGTCAATTTGTGGATGTCCCTCATCTTTCCAACTGTATTTCTGAGATTAATTTGTGGATGTCTAAAAATGGTTGCATGGTTAATGAATGCACACAAAATGACACAGAAAATAAGTTTTATGAGCATAAAGTCTGAGGCTATTGCAAAAATATATGTATGTGTGTGTTTGTACACACATGCACAAACAGTATATATAAACACACAGATGCACAAAAAAAAAAAGATTATAACTAATGATTATAAGTTTTGGGGGTAATGCTGTCTCCAAATTTCCACTGATTGGAGAAATTAAACAGTAATTATCCAGTGGCTCTGGAGTGGAATAAGTAGGAACTTAAAAAAACAGGTGTCTGATACAACAGCTGGTATCGCTCTCCATTTCAAAAGAAACAACTCTGTCAATACTGTGATTAATATTCATCATCCATGCAACTGTCCAGTCTTTTTAGCAGTGTGGCAGACTGAAACAAAACAGACAAACAGAAATGCTTTCATATTTGCATCAAATCTTTCAGTTTTTTGAGAGTGGATACAGTATTTGAGTCCCTCAGGATTATGATCTTGAGGGATCAGTTTTTCATCAAGCTTGGAAAACCTGTTTGGGCCAATATAAAGCAGAAATTGACACTGCAAGGTCTTCATATTTTTCTTAGATTATTGACAATAATCATAATAAACCTAGGCAGCGTTTTCACATTATTAACAGTCTATTGAAAGTAGCTGGTGCGAATACTCTAACTGCGTCAGATCAGACCTACAATAATTTTCTTAAATTCTTCAGTTTAAAAATGGATAACATTCGCAAAGATATTCTTAGTTCTCTTAGTTCTTCTCGTGTTTCTACAGCTAATCTACCAAGTTTTTCCGGTACACACTTCTCTAATTTTTCCTTAGTCACCTCTGAGTCTCTTTGTGCACAGGTAGCTCTTATGAAAGCTTCCACTTGCATACTTGATCCCCTGCCCTCTTATTTAAATCCTGTTTTGGTTATTTGTGCCCTGTTGTTCTTACAATAATAAATGACTCCTTGGCCACTGGTTTTGTGCCAACAGCACTTAAAACAGCTGCTATCACTCCCATATTAAAAAAGAATGTAAAAATGTCACTCCCATTATTAAAAATCTCAGTAACTTTCATCCAATTTCTCATCTTACATGTATTGCTAAAATTTTAGAAGGTGTTGTTTCATCTCAATTACACAACCATTTAACGGTCAATAATCTGTTTGAGCCCCTTCAATCTGGGTTTAGGAAACGGCACAGCACTGAAACAACCTTGGTTAAAGTTTTTAATGACTTACTGTTAGCTTCTGATTCTGGCGCTCTCTCGATTCTCATCTTACTCAATCTTAGTTCAGCCTTCGACACTGTTGACCACATGCTTTTACTAAATTGACTGGAAACTGTCTTTGGTGTATCTGGAATTGCACTAGATTGGTTTAGGTCATATTTTACGGGTCACAGTCAATTAGTCTTTATGGATGGTTTCAGATCTGATGTGGATCCTGTTTGTACTGGTGTCCCACAGGGCTCAGTCCTTGGTCCCCTGCATTTTAGCATTTATATGTATCCTCTTGGTCAGCTATTAAGATCCCTTAACCTCAGCTACCACTTCTATGCTGATGATACTCAGATTTATATACATTCTCAACCTGGTCAATTTGTGGATGTCCCTCATCTTTCCAACTGTATTTCTGAGATTAATTTGTGGATGTCTAAAAATGGTCTGTGCATGAATAGCTCTAAAACTGAAGTTATGCTTCTTGGTTCTCCCCATCAAATGCGAAATGCTGCTTCTATCAGTTGATTGTGTTGCCCTAGAGCTACACAGTGAACTAAAAAATCTTGGTGTTATCTTTGACGCCACTCTGTCATTCGAGCCTTTTGTACAGAACACGGTAAAGACCTCCTTTATTCATCTTAGAAATATTGCACGTATTCGGCCTATGTTGCCATTTTCTGTTGCTGAAAAATTTATTAATTATTTTGTTTTCTCACAAATTGATCATTGCAATGCTTTCCTTGTTGGAGTGTCCAAATGCTCTCTTAACAAATTGCAATACTTGCAGAATTTAACATCTTAATGCTTACATACAAGGCTCTGCATGGTCTCGCTCCACAGTATCTGACAGATCTTTTAACACCTTATACGCCAATTCGCAATTTACGATCTTCTCAGCACGGTCTCTTAGTTGTTCCCAAAACACGGTTACGATCCAGGTGGGACAGGGCCTTTTCAACGTATGCTCCAAAACTGTGGAATTCTCTCCCATTGACATTAGGGACGCTAATTCTTTAGCTGTTTTTAAAACTTTTCTTAAAACATTCTTTTTCAGGAATGCTTTTATTTGATTAGTTTTTATTGTATTGTTTTGTGATTTATTTCTTGTTGAATTTATAGTATATTGTTGTGTTTTCTTTTATGTAAGCTTTCTTGGAAAGCGCCTTGAGAAAGCAACTTTTAAAGGCCCTATATAAAATAAATGTATTATTATTATTATTATTATGAATACTGAAAAGAAACACATTAAACAGGTCAGCAATAACTGTTTGAGGTCAACCTGATTTTCATGTGTTCAAGTTGTTTTATGAGATTACTCATTAAATAGTGTAATCAAAAGAAATATTTTGCTTCATGTGTTAATTGTCGCCAAAATGGCTTTAGTAATGAATATATTTCAGAAAAACAGAATTCAAGTGATAGTCTAGCTATAAATGTAACTGCATAGTGGCACAGTGTGATTGAATATGTACTTTGTTAATTGAATTATATTATTCCTAATTAAGATATTTTATGTACTTAAGTCTGTTCAGTTAAAAAGATATGGTCTAAAATCAGATCTTATTTTAATGCTGTCATAAAATGTTTAATTTATTCTTGGCTAATTGTATATGGTCTATTCATGCTTAAGATACTGTGAATTAAATCCTTTTAAGCACCTAAATCGTTTGAATATCATGATTCTGGATGTGATCTTTCGTTGGATTTGATTTTAGCACTGCAGGTTTGTGTTATAATCATAAGCTGGCACTCAGACAGGAGTCTGCTGACTTTGTGAACAAACATTTACACCAGAGATACATTTCGACTTACTGGCAGACCTGGCAGAGGAGGGAAAAAAGATGCAGTTTAAGAGATGCTACTGTTAACAATTCTTGTGTGCACCTCACCTCCCAACATCTGGAGTGTTAACTGTAGCTCCATCTGGCTGGATGAGCCTGAGATGTTTGTGTTCAGCAGATGAGAGCATCCCTGAGTGCAGCTGACTGAACTCCACTCAATTATTAAGTAATTAAACATCAGTCATCAATACTTCTCATCAGTCCAAACAGACACCTGGATGAAATTAAGAGCACTAAAAGATGGATGGACTGCAAGTTTATTACTACATGAGGTCCTATATATACGAATTCAATAATTAAGCACTCGCTAGACCGAATAAATTAAATTTGACAGGATTCAGCATAGAGATATAGTTATGAATAATTTAGTACCTTGCATAACAGTTAATTTCAAGCTTCAGAATCATTTGCATATTGATGGAAATTTTTCTAACTTTTCTGTTTATTTTAGCCTATACGAGAATGGTGGGGGGAATTCTTCTAAACAGCTGGTAATAAAAATCAAGTCCTTATCAAATGTAATGTTCCTGTAGCTCTATTGGTAGAGCATGGTACTAGCAGCGCTAGGTTCATAGGTTTAATTCCCAGAGAATGCACGATGATGTCAGAAATATGGACCGTTTGTGTTGTGTTCCTTCCTGTTCCTGTTCCTATTATTTCATTGAGTCCAGGTGTGTCTCGTCATCCCCTCGTTTAGTCGTGTACTTAAGCCCAGTGTTTCCTGTGTCTAGCGTGCTGTGTTAAACGTCCTATCCTGATGCTACGTGTGTGAGTCTCCTGGCTACCCTGTGTTTTCTCCCAGTTTAGACAATTAAAGACTGTTTTCCTTCAACTCCTTCGTCTCCGTGCTTATTCGCTCCTCCACAGTAGCAGTTGTGACAGAATACAGCACCGACTAAATAGTTTATTTGCGTTGTTCTCCTCCGTTTACTTTTTGCATTTTTTCAGTCTTTGTTTTCTGTTTTCCCCGTGTGCCCCATGGATTCCCTCGCTGTAAAGTTTACTTCCCTCGCCCTCAAGGACCTTTCCATGTTGAAGTATGCTGTGGAGTTCAGCCAGCTCACCGTTTAAACAGCGTTCGATGATGCTGCGCTGAACTCCCTGTTCTGGATCGGGGCCAACGACTCCTGCCCCGTCAACCTCCAAAACACCACCGGACTGTGCTGGAGGGAGGCAATCATCCGGTGTCTGGAGAGCATCTTCCCCTGATCCAGAACACAGCCAGACCCAGTGCCCAGCCCACCATCTCCCCACTGCGCGGAGCTTAAGCCCGAACCCACCGATGACGGAGAGCCCGAGCCCGCAAGGGGCAACAGGGCTGAGGATGACCGCAGTGCCGGAGCTGCTGATGACGTCAGACCAGGTGCGAGAGCCGGCTACAATGCCTGCCACGAGGGAGAAAGCCGTGGACAGAGTGAGTGCGGAGAAGAGCTCCGCCCCCTGCACCGTGGCAGAGGGTGAGCTGAGAAGGGATTTGGGTGAAGGGAAAGCGGAGGAAAACTTAAGTGACTTATATACCGACCTGCCCCCTTTCCTCCCTCCTCCGTCGGTAACCTCTGTCCCCCCCGTTCCTGAGTTTAGCCCAGATAGGGCACCTGTTCCCACGTCCAGCCCAGAGAAGGCTCCTGTTCCCACGTCCAGCCCAGAGAAGGTTCCAGTTCCCAAGTTAAGATCGGAGAGCCCAGAGGCTTACAAATGCCTACCCACCCACTCCTGCCTCCTCCACCACTGTCTTCTGGCAGCCTCTCTGCTCGCCCTCAGCCCACCATCAGTATGGTTCGAGCTCTGTGGGTCTGCCATCCTCCATCGTCACAGTGGCTGCAGAATCCCTGGCCTCTGACTCCAGCCTCTAAGCCCCGGACTCCGCGGCTCCACCATGGCTTCTAGCTCCCTCCTCTCCGCCATGGCCCATCAGTCCACTGGCTCCACCGGGCTCCCTCGTCCTCTTCGGCTCCGCCTTGGTCTGTCATTGACCATCCTTCACCTTGGAACTCCACTCCTCCAGCTGCGCCTCGTCACTCCATCCCTCCAGCTCCGTCAGGCTCCTCCTTCCCTTCGGCTCCACCTTGGTCCTCTGTTGCTCCATCTCCACCATGGCCTTCCGGATCCCCTCCTTCACATCGGTCACTGGAGCCATCAGTTCCACCTCGGCCCTCTGGATCCTCCTCGTCACCCTGGCTCATCGGCTCTCCACCTCGGGTTCCTCCGCCACCTGCTCCACCGCCATCGGTCGGCCCTCTGAAGTTGTCAGCCCTTCCTCCTCCATGGCTCCTCCGTCCATTGGCTCCACCGTGGGACGCCATTATGGCTGTGGCCGGGGTCCCACCTGGCGCCTCCTATTTCCTCCTTGGCTCCTTCCTTCCGTTTTCACCTCCCTGGACTCTGTCTGCCGGCCCCCTCCCGGATGTCCGTCCTTGTCCTGAGCCTCCTCCCAAGTTCCCAACCGTCCCTCCTTCTGTTGTTTCTTCAGCTCGAGGACGCGCCTTCCGGGAGGGGGGCGATATGTCAGAAATATGGACTGTCTGTGTTGTGCTTTTCTCCCCATGTGCCTTCCATGACCTAGTTTTCCCTCATGTGTGACATGCCCATATTTGGTTTCCTTCCTTTTCCTGTTCCTATTGTTTCATTGAGTCCAGGTGTCTCACATCATCCCCTCGTTTAGTCGTGTACTTAAGCCCAGTGTTTCCTGTGTCTAACGTGCTGTGTTAAACGTCTTATCCCGATGCTATGTGTGTGTGTCTCCTGGCTACCCTGTGTTTTCCCCCAGTTTGGACTATTAAAGACTGTTTTCCTTCAACTCCTTCGTCTCCCTGCTCCTTCGTTCCTCCACAGTAGCAGTTGTGACAGATGACATGTACAGTGGGGAAAAAAAGTATTTAGTCAGCCACCAATTGTGCAAGTTCTCCCACTTAAAAAGATGAGAGAGGCCTGTAATTTTCATCATAGGTATACCTCAACTATGAGAGACAAAATGAGAAAAAAAAATCCTCTAGAGCAGTAATGTTTTGGGGCTGTCGCTGGGCAACATGGATTTTCAACTCCCTCCAAAGATTTTCTATGGGGTTGAGATCTGGAGACTGGCTAGGCCACTCCAGGACCTTGAAATGCTTCTTACGAAGCCACTCCTTCGTTGCCCGGGTGGTGTGTTTGGGATCATTGTCATGCTGGAAGACCCAGCCACGTTTCATCTTCAGTGCCCTTGCTGATGGAAGGAGGTTTTCACTCAATCTCACGATACATGGCCCCATTCATTCTTTCGTTTACACGGATCAGTCGTTCTGGTCCCTTTGCAGAAAAACAGCCCCAAAGCATGATGTTTCCACCCCCATGCTTCACAGTAGGTATGGTGTTCTTTGGATGCAACTCAGCATTCTTTCTCCTCCAAACATGACAAGTTGAGTTTTTACCAAAAAGTTCTATTTTGGTTTCATCTGACCATATGACATTCTCCCAGTCCTCTTCTGGATCATCCAAATGCTCTCTAGCAAACTTCAGATGGGCCTGGACATGTACTGGCTTAAGCAGGGGGACACGTCTGGCACTGCAGGATTTGAGTCCCTGTCGGCGCAGTGTGTTACTGATGGTAGCCTTTGTTACTTTGGTCCCCGCTCTCTGCAGGTCATTCACTAGGTCCCCCTGTGTGGTTCTGGGATTTTTGCTCACAGTTCTTGTGATCATTTTGACCCCACGGGGTGAGATCTTGCGTGGAGCCCCAGATCGAGGGAGATTATCAGTGGTCTTGTATGTCTTCCATTTTCTAATAATTGCTCCCACAGTTGATTTCTTCACACCAAGCTGCTTACCTATTGCAGATTCAGTCTTCCCAGTCTGGTGCAGGTCTACAATTTTGTTTCTGGTGTCCTTTGACAGCTCTTTGGTCTTGGCCACGGTGGAGTTTGGAGTGTGACTGTTTGAGGTTGTGGACAGGTGTCTTTTATACTGATAACAAGTTCAAACAGATGCCATTAATACAGGCAACGAGTGGAGGACAGAGGAGCCTCTTAAAGAAGAAGTTACAGGTCTGTGAGAGCCAGAAATCTTGCTTGTTTGTAGGTGACCAAATACTTATTTTACCGAGGAATTTACCAATAAATTCTTTAAAAATCCTACAATGTGATTTTCTGGATTTTTTTTTCTCATTTTGTCTCTCATAGTTGAGGTATACCTATGATGAAAATTACAGGCCTCTCTCATCTTTTTAAGTGAGAGAACTTGCACATTTGGTGGCTGACTAAATACTTTTTTGCCCCACTGTATATCTTGAAGAAACACTTTGGATAAAAGTGTCTTTCAAATGCGTAAATGTAATACAACAAACATAAAATATCATAAACTGACAATACAACAACCAAAACATTTGGAACAGTGCTAAAAACATTGAATATTTTATGCAATAGTATCTGTCAAATGTCTGTATTTAATCTTATTAATTTATTTACTCACACTTGTCATTTTTCAACTCTTTATTTTGTTTTGGGAACACAATTTTCTAATATATTTTATATATTCAATGATTACAATTCTTTATAAAAATTTCCTTAAAAAATATACATGTTTGAAAGATAAAAAATAATAAATGATTTGAATTAATCATTTTGGGTCAATTATTCTTTTAGTATCTAAGTCAGGGGTGGGCAAACTTGGCCCTTCCAGGCCACTTTCCTTCAGAGGGTAGCTCCAACCCTAATCAAACACACCTGAACCAGTTAATCATTGTCTTCAAGACTACTAGAAGGCTACAGGCAGGTGAGTCATATCAGGGTTGGATCAAATATCTGCAGGAAAGTGGCCTGGAAGGGCCAAGTTTTCCCATCACTGATCTAAGTGGAATATTATTTTACATACATTAACAAAAACGATCATCACACTTGTCTTCAATCAGACTGTGAGTGAAAGGAATAGGTCAGATAGGCCTCACAGTGTGTCAAGTGCTCTGCCAGTCTTTTGATGTTGTTACAGAAGCTGTTATGAATGGGGCTATGCCACAAGTTGTACGTGAGACCAAAAGAAGGGCAGTGAGATGAGAAGGGTCTGGCCAGTGATGGACTGTGTGATTATTCAGCCCTGGAGGTGTAGATCTCTGGAAAGGAATGGTTTGTTGTGTTTGCTGGTGCTCTGTCAGTGTAATCTCTCTGAATCATGCCGCTATAAATCACCCGCACAGCACAGCTGGTGCTGGAACAGCCGCAGTGGATGGGATGAGTCTGTGCAGAAACACCTTGTGCTGACCAGGTGCAGTGGATTGAGAGGAGCGAGTGGCTTGTTAGAGATCGGTGATTCACTGATTTTATGAGCTGGCTGGATCATCAACAATCAGCAGCTGTGTGTGTGTGCAGGTGTGTACACATGTTGAGGATATTTCATGTCAGTTCTGCAAACTGAATGCTTTAACCCAAAGCACCAGTGGGATGAAGGTGCATTAGTTTCACATAGCCAGATATTTGATCCACACAATGCCTGATCCATTTTGCTCCTTATTCTGGCTATGAACTGACAAATGCTTATGTACTGTATATACATACACAATTCAAGATGTTGCCAATAGAATCTGCTTGGCCTCTAAGCTGAATTAAAAGAATGTAAACTTTAAGGCCCAATCCCAATTCTACCCCTTAGCCCTTGCCCTTGCCCTTTCCCCTGCCCCTCCGTTTCGCGCGTTCACGTGAAGGGGTATGGGTGTCTCAATTCTCTTTTGATTGGAGGGGTAGGGGTAGGGCAAGGGCCAGACTGCCCTTCAAACAAAGATATTTCGGGACCACACTTCAAACGAAGGGGTATGAATTATCTCAGCGTACACCGGTTTCAGGGGCAACATGGCTGCCCGAGCGAACAAAAAGACACATAAATGTAAGCATTTTTGGCATCAATAAAGATTTTAATGAAAAGTAATCATTTGTTTTATGTTACATTAAATCGTGAGTTCATATTTACAGTCATGTTACTCAAAGAAATGTTTGCAAAAAATCGCTAATATTTGCTAACGTCATATCATTACAGACTGCACGATAGTGCCACAAAATATTTTCATGTCTGATCAGGGCGATAACCACCGTAGACATTGAGGGGGGCTAGTCCCCCCAATAATTAGAAATCGCTAAACCCTTTTCTCAAATATTGCCAATTTGAGAGAGAGAGAGAGAGATGAAAGTTGTGTGTATGCGCGTCTGTGCGTTTCTCTTTTTAGAGTGAGTTTACTTAAAAAAAACAGCGATTTTATCCTCTTGTTGCTGGAAAATATTATGTAGTGATCCAGTATTTAAACTGTTATTAATAAAAGTCGTGGGGCAGCGTTGACAAGTTTCTTTTCTCCTGGATGTGTGAGCTGCGCAATCTCCCATATATACTCTGAACAAAATTATAAACGCAGCACTTTTGTTTTTGCCCCCATTTTTCATGAGCTGAACTCAAAGATCTAAGACTTTTTCTATGTACACAAAAGGCCTATTTCTCTCAAATATTGTTCACAAATCTGTCTAAATCTGTGTTAGTGAGCACTTCTCCTTTGCCGAGATAATCCATCCACCTCACAGGTGTGGCATATCAAGATGCTGATTAGACAGCATGATTATTGCACAGGTGTGCCTTAGGCTGGCCACAATAAAAGGCCACTCTAAATGTGTGTGTGTGTGTGTGTGTGTGTCCGTAAGCAGCGTATTAATATAGAACGGTAATTAAAGACTGTAATGCACACCAGCACACCAGTATAGGTGTGTGTATTGTAGGAGATAGATGACGTATGATGACATGTGACGGCATAGTAGTGGTGTCCCAATTCTTAGGGGAATATTTTCACCCCTACCCCTTGACACTCTGTGGAAGGGTAGGGGAAGGGAAAGGGGTATAAAATAGAATTGGGATTGGGCCTAAATCTGTAGGACTGGAGCATCGCAGTAAAGGGAAGTAGATTTCATGTTTCTACATTTTAGATATATGTAGAATTATTATTATTATTTTTTTTTAAAGATGCTGGTGAGAGTGACATCATATTATGACCATTTCAGTGTCTATTAACATTTCACATGAGCAAAGTCTAGAATGATTGCGGGTTTACGCTATTAGGTGGAGACCTAAAAAAGTGAACCTTTTCATCAAGCGATCAGCCATAGTGTTCAAAACGTTGATTTATTCAGGAATTAGACAACTGTATTTAAGTTATTGAACATTCAGTCAACAGTTTTGTTCAAAAACGTTCATTCAGTGTTTTAGTGAGTTAGTGAATAATTTACTCAACTGATTAGTTCAAAAATCCATTCAGTCTTTGAGTGAGTCATTGAATCATTCACACAACTAATTCATTTAAAAACGCTGCATTGTTTAGTCTTTGAGCAAGTCATTATATCATTTGCTCAAGTGATTCATTCAAAAATGCTGATTCATTCAGGAACATCATTCTGTGTGTCTAAAATGTAACTCATTATTAACTTCCTGACTATTGATCTGTGTTGTTAAAACAATGGTCTGAGTATTAACACAGCTCTGATTACCTGCAGCTGAATTACAGCTGTGTTGACAATGACATGTGGAACAACAACACACATTTCTGTGATATGGCTAACCAGTCTAGCATGGAAAACAACACTAGAAAGTCTGCCCAAATGATTTATACTAGTTATGTACTAATTATTTTTGTGCATCTGTTTAACAGTGTGCAGCTCTCTAGCATCCCTATGCAGGTATATCTTTCATGCTAGGGCTGTGTTTGGCTGTCTATATAAGATATATTCACTTCTCACCGCATGGAGTTGGTTTGTAGTGTCTGTATTGTAGATATTTGCTCCACTCTTGATCCTTTACTCTAAAATGGGTGCTCAGCTTTTCAAACACCTATACTGAGTCTGTGCCTGCTCGTTTCTGTACAGCCCCACAAGCTGTAGTTCACATTCTAATGTCTATGAATGTGATTTTGAGGTTGAGAGTGTCTACACTGAGAGGGTTGTTCATCTGTGGTCTGTGCAATATAATATTTGCCTTCTAAATTTCAAGGTGATGTTTGACCTCTAATTTTTTGATGTTAAAAATTTAACTTACTTAATATGCAGCTAAAACTTTAAGTAAGCCATTTGTAAGGTGATTCCCTTGCAGTGTGAAAACTAAGCATTTTTTTTAAACATCCTGACTAGTTTAATAGAGCAACATTGACTTAACCAGTAGCATGTGTTTGGGGCGAAACTCTCACTTGTAAATAATCATTATTTTTGCAGTTACATACTTTGAGGCTACTGACGCAGAAATTACACACTTCAGCTTCAAGTGTGAATTTAAAAGAACACAGCTTTTCACTGTTTTTCTTTTTTAACAGCTGCATTCACTAACTGAATCGTGTGGGTTTTAGCCTGAAGTTGTATATGCAGGTACAATAACAGAGGAAAAATCCATCTTGATCCATTTGTGCATGTGTAGTCAGACTGTAGACTCAGGGGAAGGAGTCTGTGGGAGGCATTGAAATGCCTTTACTTGTTAATATTAGCTTGGGTTCTTTAGGGGAATGAACGTGAAATTATGGTGTTTACATGTTATTAGCTATTTTGCACATTTTGGCATAGGAAAGTGTGTATGAGACATGTAATTCCTTCAGTTAAATACATAAACATAGTGATGTATTAAACCTGTGGCAGTGTTGCAGTCTCATTAAAAAACTTGATGTGCTTCAGTGAGCTACAATACTATTCAGCAGTTTAGGATGTTGTAGCTGAGCATGCTGCTTTCAGGCTAGCATGGATTTTTAAAACCTTACTGTTTACCTTTTATTTTCAGTTTGCATAGATGAGATTTTGATGTGGCCATCAATTTAGAAAGATAGAAAAAGCAAAAAATTATATATTTTTTATTATACATAGTCCCTAATAACACACGTGCATTACAGTACATTGCCAACATGTCTGTTCAGTGAGTTTGTTCATTATTGGACATTACATTAAACATCTACTGTGCAATATGTTAATAAAATATTTCCTGTTTGGTGTTAAAATAACACTCAGTATATGTTTTAGCAATGTTTTGTTAATGCACTAATTTTTTCAGATATTTATGATATTTAAATTGATGGTTCACCTAAAAATGTAAATTATGTAATTTCCCATGTAGATTTTCCAAATTATATAAAATGTTGCAGTGTTGTTTTCCATACAATACCATTCAAAAGTTTGGGGTAAGTGATAAAATGCTTTTGTTCACTGACAGTATATAAATGTGACAGTAAAGACTTTTACACTGGAAAGCTTTTATGTTTTACAAAAAAAGTTATATTTCAAACAAATGTTCTTTTGAACTTTCTATTCAAATAATAATAAAAACAAATCACAATTTCCACAAAATATTAATTAGAATACTGTTTTCAACTGTGTTGATATTTATAAAAAAAAAATGGTTTCTTGAGCACCAAATCAGCATATTATAATGATTTCTGAAGGATCATATGACACTGGAGTAATGACTGCTGAAAATTCAGCTTTGTCATCACAGGAATAAATGAACTTTTATTTTAAATTGTAATACTTCAGAATATTCCTGTTTTTATTGTTTATGTGTGCTCACTGGGCTAAGCTCATGGTTATGAGAGCTAAGTTACATAACTATTTAAAGGGTTAGTTGTCCCAAAAAATGAAAATGTCATTAATTACTCACCCTCATGTCGTTTCAAACCCGTAAGACCTTCTTTCATCTTCGGAACACAAATGAAGATATTTTTGATGGAATCTGAGAGCTGTCTGACCCTGCATAGACAGCAATACAACTGAAATGTTCCCAAGTCCAGAGACGTAGCAAGGAGATCTGTAAAATAATCCATGTGACATCAGGGGTTCAACCATAATTTTACGAAGCTACGAGAATACTTTTTGTGCGTGAAAGAAAAAAAATAATGTCTTTATTCAACAATTCGTCTCTGTGATGAAAGGGGCGGGGCCGAGAGCCGTGGGAACGGAGCGAGGCCGGTGGAGTAATTGATAATGAGCGACACCTGCACCACTCACCGGTCTCGAGTCCCACAGAGGAGTTCCGGAAGGATACAAAGGAGGAGTGACGACAGGGAAAGGGAGAGAGGACCAGGCCTGGATTTTATTTTGTGTTTTGGTTTCGTTTGTGCATGGCAGTCGTCCGCGAGGGGATATTTTGTGTTCATTTTATTATTAAAGTTTTCTTTGAGTGTTCGCCGGTTCCCGCCTCCTTCTTCCCGACCTACAAACTACGTTACATTGGTGCCGAAACCCAGGAGGAAGGAGAGGCACGCTGCCAGAGATCCCTCGCCGCTGGGGTGAGTCCGCGGTGCCATCGAGCATGGCGGAGCAGTCTGCCACCGTGGACACTCGAGGCGGTGGGCTGGAGTGAGTTGCCGGGGGCGGACGAACTCGCTGCCGGCCGCCTGGGATGTGGAGGGACGGCTGCCGTCCGTGAGGGAGCGGAGGAGTCGCCGCCGTTCGCCTGAGGCCAGAGCCTGCTGCCATCCGCCATGATGGGGAGGAGCAGGGAACGGGGGACTCCTGCCGGCTGCCCGAACATGGAGGAGCCGTCGCCGTGCACTGGGTGGCCTTTTCTCTCGCCTCGTCTGTCTGTCGAGAATACGTTTTGTGCGTGAAAGGAAAAAAAATAATGTCTTTATTCAACAATTCGTCTCTGTGATGAAAGGGGCGGGGCCGAGAGTCGTGGGAACGGAGCGAGGCCGGTGGAATAATTGATAATGAGCACACCTGCACAACTCAACGGTCTCGAGTCTCACAGAGGAGCTCCGGAAGGATGCAAAGGAGGAGTGACGACAGGGAAAGGGAGAGAGGACCAGGCCTGGACTTTATTTTTGTGTTTTGGTTTCGTTTGTGCATGGCAGTCGTCCGCGAGGGGATATTTTGTGTTCATTTTATTATTAAAGTTTTCTTTGAGTGTTCGCCGGTTCCCGCCTCCTTCTTCCCGACCTACAAACTACGTTACAGTCTCCTCCGCATCACCCTGTAGCGCCATTTTGGAGAGTATCCGCTGGACGTAAACAGCGTATGCTGTTCCGTGTCAGCTGCATCACACGGATACGCTGTTTTCGTTCAGATCAAATCACAGCAACATAGGAAACAGATCCGGCGTGACGCAGCTGACACAGAACAGCATATGTTGTTTATATCCAGCTGATACTCTGAGACGAATTGTTGAATAAAGGCTTTTTTTTTTTTTTT
Source organism: Sinocyclocheilus grahami (assembly GCF_001515645.1). Taxonomy (NCBI): domain Eukaryota; kingdom Metazoa; phylum Chordata; class Actinopteri; order Cypriniformes; family Cyprinidae; genus Sinocyclocheilus; species Sinocyclocheilus grahami. The sequence continues at coordinate 47,918 of NW_015505809.1, forward strand.
CTCCTTGATGAAAGGGGCGGGGCCGAGAGTCGTGGGAACGGAGCGAGGCCGGTGGAATAATTGATAATGAGCACACCTGCACAACTCAACGGTCTCGAGTCTCACAGAGGAGCTCCGGAAGGATGCAAAGGAGGAGTGACGACAGGGAAAGGGAGAGAGGACCAGGCCTGGACTTTATTTTTGTGTTTTGGTTTCGTTTGTGCATGGCAGTCGTCCGCGAGGGGATATTTTGTGTTCATTTTATTATTAAAGTTTTCTTTGAGTGTTCGCCGGTTCCCGCCTCCTTCTTCCCGACCTACAAACTACGTTACAGTCTCCTCCGCATCACCCTGTAGCGCCATTTTGGAGAGTATCCGCTGGACGTAAACAGCGTATGCTGTTCCGTGTCAGCTGCATCACACGGATACGCTGTTAAACACGTAACTGTAACGTAAACTGTTTTCGTTCAGATCAAATCACAGCAACATAGGAAACAGATCCGGCGTGACGCAGCTGACACAGAACAGCACATGTTGTTTATATCCAGCTGATACTCTGAGACGAATTGTTGAATAAAGGCTTTTTTTTTTTTTTTTCTCCTTGATCTCTTTTCTACGTCTCTGGACATTTCAGTTGTATTGCTGTCTATGCAGGGTCAGACAGCTCTCAGATCCCATCAAAAATATCTTAATTTGTGCTCCAAAGATGAACGAAGGTCTTACGGGTTTGAAACAACATGAGGATGAGTAATTAATGACATAATTTTCATTTTTGGGTGCTCTATCCCAATGAGTTGATTATCCTTAAAGTTAAAGAGCTAATGTTTATTATTTCATCTCTTATTTTCCAGGTCAGTGGGGCAGGTGCATAGGAGAAGAATGTGGAACTGGTGGGGTTCAATCCAGGACAGTGTGGTGCATCCACTCAGAAGGATGGACCACACACCACTCCAACTGCCGGCACTCAGACAAACCAGAGAGCCAGAGGCCTTGCTTTAAGGTGTGTGAGTGGCACCAGGACCTCTTTGAATGGGAGGTTTCAGAATGGGGGCCGTGCATTCTAGCCCCATTCCAGTCCAACGCGCTCAAACCGAGGACAACGGAGTGCGTCACGGCCCAGCACGGCATCCAGAGACGGAAGGTCCATTGCGTGCGCACCTCAAACCGCACGACGGTTACGGAGAGGATATGCGAGTTCTTTTCCCCACGACCGGCGCTCGAACAGGCCTGCTTGATCCCCTGCCCTCACGACTGCATCGTATCCGATTTCTCCGCCTGGTCTGGCTGCAGTCGAACATGCGGCATGGGTCTCCAGCATCGGACTCGACACGTTCTAGCGGCGCCGATGTACGGAGGAGCCAATTGCCCCAATCTCACCCAAACAAGGACTTGTGCAAACCTTCTGCCCTGTCCGGTTGGGGAAAGCGAGCATCAATACAGCCTTAAAGTCGGCCCCTGGAGCGAGTGCAGGCAGCCGCAACACAAGGGGCTCTGGATGAGCGGAAGGACCATGCTGGACTTCACCACGGGAGATACGGAGAGGAACACCGTGAAACGACATATCCAGAGCTCCCAGCACCACCATCACCACCTCCACCACCACCACGGCCTCAAGGGCTTGGACGTGGAGATCGGCTACCAGACGCGCCAAGTTCGTTGCATGCGCAGCGACGGCAAAAACGCCATGCTGAGGTAAGAAGCCCTGAACATGTGCAGACGCATCTGTCGTGTATATTTAATTTGCAATAATCTGTGTACAAGCAATGCATGCCTGAGAGACAAACCCTCTTACAACATAAACCCTTTTAAGGTCTAAATCTCAGATTATGCTCTTCAAAGCAAGGTATTGCTGCTGCTTGTGTGAAAGGAATTGCTGTGCAGCTGGATTTTTGAAGTGGGCCTAACTAAATCGGTTAGTCCTCCATTAATCTCCTTCCCACTGCAGTACTATACAAGGTGAGCAGAGAGACATGCCTCTGGCAGCCGCAAAGGCAGCATGGGAGAGCCGGGCCTCTGAGCAGAACACGCTATGGCGTGATGGAAAGGATTGAATTTACTCTCTTGCTGCAATCTCTGCATCCATAGTATGAGTTTGGAAAGATGGTCAATCACTGTTACGCTGTAGTCTGTGCTTTATTCTTGTTTCGCTCTCCCTCTTGGTAGAATTAGAAGTCACTGAGATGTAGCTCATCCTCCTCTCACAAAGAGTATGGATTTCCTGCAAACTGAGGTTAATGAATACTAAGGAACTAAGGCAGGCTTTGAACATAACTTTAAAGATGCCTCCTTTGCAAAATATTGATTTGCGAGTAGGCACTCCTGATAAAGGTTTTAAGTATCAAATACAGACTTTTATGTCTTTGCTCTATTTTACCTGTGTCATGTGCTGTCTGTTGCCGCTTGCTATCCAAGGTAGTTTATGTCTACTAATATATATATATATATATATATATTTGTGACCCTGAACCACAAAACCAGTCATAAGGGTAACTTTTTTGAAATGGAGATTTATACATCTTCTGAAAGCTGAATAAATAAGCTTTTGATCCATTGATGTATGGTTTATTAGGATAAGACAATATTTGACCGAGATACAACTATTTGAAAATCTGGAATCTGAGGGTGCAAAAAAATAAAAATATTGAGAAAATCACCTTTAAATTTGTCCAAATGAAGTTCTTAGCAATGCATATTACTAATCAAAAATGTATTTATTTTAATTAAAAAATATATAAATTTATGGCAGGAAAATTACAAAATATCTTCATGGAACATGATCTTTAATATCCTAATGATTTTTGGCATAAAAGAAAAATCGATATTTTTTAATCATACAATGTTTTTTTTGGCTATTGCTAAAAATATACCCCAGCGACTTAAAGGGTTAGTTCACCCAAAAATGAAAATTAGCCCATAAATTACTCACCCTCAAGTCATCCTAGGTGTATATGACTTCTTTCAGACAAATCCAGTCGGAGTTATATTAAAAATTGTCTTTGATCTTTCAAGCTGTTTCATGGCACTCAGCGGGTGTTGCAT
>NW_015505809.1:51017-86859 GCF_001515645.1 Sinocyclocheilus grahami
TATGAACATATTTTTCTTATATGTATATTTTGTTTATTTTATTTATATATATATATATATATATATATATATATTTATACACAGTACATACTCGTATATTATGTAAACAAACTTATTTTGGATGCGATTAATCATTTAACAGCATTAATATTTATATCTGAAAGCTAAATAAATAAGCTTTCCATTGATGTATGGTTTGTTAGAATAAAAAATTATAAATAAATAAATATATATATTAGATAATCACATAGCAATGCATATTACTAATCAAAAATTAAGCTTTGATATATTTACGGTAGGAAATTTATAAAATATCTCCATGGAACATGATCTTTACTTAATATCCTAATCATTTTTGGCATAAAAGAAAAATCGATAATTTTGACCCATACAATGTATTGTTGGCTATTGCTACAAATATAGTTTTTTGGTGACTTCAGACTGGTTTTGTGGTCCAGGGTCATATATATATATATATATATATATACACTCTAAAAAATGATGGGTTAAATATAACCCAGCGCTGGGTTAAAAAGGGACAAACCCAACCGCTGGGTCAAAACAACCCAATAGCTGGGTTTGTCCCTTTTTAACCCAGCGCTGGGTTATATTTAACCCAGCATTTTTTAGAGTGTGTGTGTGTGTATATATATATGTGTATGTATGTGTGTATATATATATATATGCAATTTTATATATAAATAAAATTGTATATTAAATTAATTATGAAATTATATCAATATGTTTTATATCTGTAGTGTGGATTATGGCCTTGGAATGCAGAGAGTCGTATACCTATAAGAGCATAAAGCAAAAGTTCTTCATGTGTCAGTTTAAACAGACTGTAAAATGGGGATCATCCCTTGTTAATCCTCATATCAGGTGAAAAGAGGCTGCTATGCTTTCACATACAAATATATTCATTATTCACACTTTTGCCATTGTCACCTGCCATTGGTTTATGAAGACAAAAGCTTATGAAATTAGAGTTGATGTAGTGAATCTTTGCATTTTTTGGTTGTTGTGTCATCTTTGGTCATTTCTACTGAGAGCAAATCTACGGTGGGTATAGAAAAGAATCACCCCTTTTTATAAAAATCACATTTTGTTGCTTTGTAGCCTGAAGACGGACACAGATTATAAACAGAATCACTGAGTTGGAAAAAGGATCATCCCCCTCCTAAAAATGACTTGTAAACTCAATCAGGTGTAGCTAATCACCTTCTCAATAGCACACAAAGCCATCTGACTTTGAACTGTGATCAGCTGTGGTCATTTTTATTAGTTCAGCATGAAAAGAGCTTTCCTGGACCATTTCAGTCCTTGGTAGTGCAACTGAAGCAAACAATCAACTATGGGTGGCAAGGCACTATCAAAAGATCTCCGGGATAAAGTTGTGGACCGGAGATGGATACAAAAAAATTTCAAAGGCTGTATCAATGCCTTGAAGCACAGTGAAGTCTATTATTATGTAGTGGAAGGTATTTGGTACAACACAGATCCTCCCTGGATCAGGACGTCACTCCAAACTGGATGAAAGAGCCAGGAGGAAACTGCTCAGAGAGGCTACCAAGAGGCCTACAGCAACTCCGAAGCAGTTACAGGAATTTATGACAAAGAGTGGTCACTGTGTGCATGTGACAACAATATCACAAATTCTCCACAAATGTGGCTTGTATGGGAGGGTTGCAAGAAAAAAGCCACTCCACAAGAAAGGCCACATGAAAGCTCACGACTGAGCTTTGCCAAAACCTTGAAGATTCTGAGGCAGATGAGACTAAAATTGAGTTATTTGGCCTCAACACTGAATGATATGTCTGACGGAAAGCCAATATAGCTCACCATTCAAATAACCGCATTCCTACAGTAATGCATGGAGGTGGTAATATCCTGTTATGGGGTGTTTCTCTGCAGCAGGGACTGGAGCACTTGTGAGGATAGAAGGAAAAATGGATGGGGCAAAATACCGTCAAATTCTTGATGAAAAGCTGCTGCCCTCTGCCAGAAAGTTGTCAATGAGAAGAAGGTTTACCTTCAGACATGACAATGACCCAAAGCACACAGCAAAACTGACCACACAGTGGTTGAAGGAGAAAAAGGTGAATGTCCTTGCAAGGCCTAGACTTAAACCCCGTTGAAAATCTGTAGAATGATTTGAAGACTGCAGTCCTCAAACGCTCACCATCAAATTGAATTGAACTTGAGCAGTTCTGCAAAGAAGAGTGGGCAAATATTGCAAAGTCTAGATGTGCAAAGTTAGTAGAGACTGAGACATATCCCAACAGACTAAAGGCTGTAATTAAAGCAAAAGGAGGTTCAACAAAATACTGACCAAAAAATTAAAATAAAGGGTGATCCTTTTTCCAATTAATTGATTCATTCATTTATTTATTTTATTTATTTATTTATTTTCTCTGACATGTTGGTGTTATATATTTCACTTGGCTGTTATAAGTTGCACTGAGTAAATACAGCTGGATAAAACACAAACTGTGTCTTCATTTTAGGCTGCAAAGCAACAAAATGTGATTAATGTAAATAGGGTTGCACAATTAATCAAATTTCGAATCGCGATTACAATTACGGATGCCATAATTATGTAAACGTTCGAAGCGGCAATGTTCCACTTATGTTATTCTGTGTGCTTTAAATGTGTGTTGTTTTTCTTTCTACAGGTTATCTTAAGAGTTTTTCTATTGTTTTCATTTTAGTTTTAGTATAACATTATAATACCATGCATATTTTTAGTTTTATTTAAAGAAGAAACCAATCCAATGTATAGTTGACATTTGAGGCTTAATACTATAGAAAAGCAATACAAGTTTTTTCAGTTTGAGTGTTTTCAGCTTGTTAATGTTCATATAAAAATATGGCATGGAGTTGCTTCAAACTGTTATAAACATCATTCAAATTGTGATATTATAAATTGTGATAATCATAATAATCACAATTACAATTTCAAGGGAATAATCGAAAATTATGATTTTTGTCACATCCGGGCAGCCCTAATTGTAAAGGGGGGGCATTTCTTTTCTGTGCCCACTGTATGTCTGACAGCAAGGCCTGACTGTATTCTGTCAGTATGTTTTATATATGAATCTTAGTTGGTTCAGTGACTGAAATGTCTATGGAAAAGGCAGGTGTTCTTGCTGTTTGTTTCTTTCTTCTTCTGTCTGGGTTTGCTCATTCCATATTTGTTTAATATGGATTTTCGAGGATCCTCATTCTCAGTTCAAAGTGGAGGAGGGCGTTGTGGGGTGTATGTAGAGCAGAATGGGGTCTGACAGGTTTACTACAGATGTAGCATAACAAGAGAGAGGCCAGGGTGTTATTTTACAGTGAGACGGAGCATTGGCTCTAATTAACATATTCATTTATGAATCCTACGTGCATGCTTAATGAAATGTAGTGGTTTGAATATTTCCCTCCTGAGTTCAATTTCTGCAGTTTTTCCAATTATAGACTAATTATCATTTAAAATGAAGTGAAAATTAATGCTACACAAACGGATTATGATATACACAAGTAATTTAATCAGATGACTTATATGGACGAATCGCTAATTAGATATCCAATTTGTTGTGCATTTATTCATATTTCATATTGCAGACATTGCTTCGTAGGACACAAAGGTGAATAACTCATTTAAATATCCTTCACTTTACATTCATTACACTGTCTGGTGTCTGCTATGCAAAAAAAATAAAAATCAGATGCACTCGTTTGCTGTACCATCAATTTAAACCAGGCTGTTTAACACACCCCAAATGGTGCTTTGACCAATTAGATGTCGTCGTTGCTCGGGGGTTTTGTATATTCCTCCTCCCCATTCATATATCAACTGTTATCTCATTATTCACACGATCCGCGTTTTTCCCGCTCTGGCAGAGTATACATTTTGTACATGATTTCTTATAATAAGAATATGATACATTTGACAACGAAGTGATTAGAATAACAGACTTGATGAATATAAAGGGCCTCGGTGTTATTATACAAATTTAGTATGACATTACATAGTACTTCTCATTTTCAGAAGTGCAGCTTTCTCATTTGAATATAATGCTGCTATGTGAAATTTAATTACCCAGTATTTATAGGTAAAACAAATTTGTGTAGCAAAGAAGCGAGTAATCATTGCTAACAGCATCAAAATGGCTCTCATGATTTTGATAATTATGTTGATGAGAAGTCTGGTTAAATTAAGCGTGAAGTGTCTCCGTTGCTCTATTGTTTAACCTTTCAGCCCAAACTTAAGAAAGAGACTGACAGAGTAATGAAGGATTTTGGGGCATGTGTTGCTTTCAATGCAGCTTTCTTGACTTCCTTTTGCTGGAGTTAATTGGGCTCTGGAGGACTAGGCATTTCTTCTGTTTCTGCTTTATTTCCCAAGAATGAGCATATTGAAGCATGAATATCGGGGTCTGTTCCACTCTGACCGTGAGATGGAGCATTTTTCTCTGCACTGATGTTCAGACTGCTCCAGTTTACTGGCCAGTTAAAGCTCATTGCATAGTGATCTATATCCGTCTATTCTGTATTCAAGGGCAGGACTGAACTCTTATTACAGCCTGGCAGCACTCTTAAGAGACGTCTGTCATGCCGTTCACAGTCTGATTGAAATCCAGCTACAGCCTTACGTGTCTTAGCACAATTCTAGAGTATGTACACTCTGGACTACTGGACTTTGACTATCTGCATAAAGTCTGGTCCACATTGTAGATCAGTACTGCCTGCTTAGAAACAGAAAGACACCATCTGATTGGCATGTCAGGTTCCCTGCATTGGTTTGGTTTATTTATGTGATGTTTAGGGGTTGTGGTGGTGCTTATAGATAAAAAAAAAATTTAAACTAAGAGCAAAATAGAATATGCAGCTGCTCAAGGGTATCTTCATTTTTACATATTTTTGTTTGTTTGGTTTAGTCATAGTTTCATAGTTTAGTTACATGGCTATATGTAGATCCTTTTGAGAGGTTTAATCAACCGGTTGTAAACGGTGTTCATTCCCTGTTCTGCTTTAGCTCATACAGCTGAAGGAGGTCAGTCTGTGGCATTATTGATTTTGACTGGAAATCAATTTTTTGTATAGATTTGTTTTCAAAAAAGCATTATTTATATCTTACAGTGTTATTTGTCACATCATTTTCAGTTTGTTTAATTATTGTTATGAAATTTTTTTGCATTTTTGGTATTATTGACATAATCAAAAAAAACCTTTGCTAACAAACTTTTTTGGCAGTAATTTCATTGATTCGATTAAAGGCAGGGTAGGTGATTTGGTTCAAAAACATTTTTTGTTATGCTGGTTAAAAGTCTCTTCACATCCCGAAAGCAATCAATAAGTTAAGTGGTCTAAATGTATTTATATCGTCTGTGGAAGGCGTAGGTGCATAAAATGTTTGTCCAATCATATTCCTTGGTCGGAGGGCTACGATAGGCTGTGCTACCTGCCTGTGGCTGTCAACATATGTATTTGCATACCTCCGTGCACCCTGTTTGAACAGACATGATACATCATCATCGCAGACCGAGCGAGAACGGAAGGTGTAATTATTGCAATATTATGTGCTTTGTAGTGTACTGTTTTCTCACCGGTGAATGAGACATGAGTTGATCTGACAGCGTTGCATTCAACCCTCCACCTCCACCAATGTCTCTCATCATATCGCTGGTCAGCTTCTGGTCTGCCTGTGTGCGTTCATGTGTTTTGGAAGAGGCGTGGCTTTGGAGATTGATTTGCAGGGAGGGTGGGATCTTATGCTTTCAAAGCTAGCTAGCCTCTCCGAAATTGTCTACCCTGCCTTTAACACTGACTTGCTGCAATGTGTCTCAAACAAAATTCCTCAATATTTTTTTTTGTGCTTCGTGTAGCAGCATGGTAGTGTGAAAAACAACTTTGTTTCTAATAGAACAAATAAAAACCTATTCACACTGAATAGTAGCCAACTGCTATATCAGCCGGTATTTTTTGCATTTTTTAATTATTAGTAAGTTTTTCTGTTTTATACGAAGCAGGACTTTTAAATTGATAGCGCTGGGACTTTTACTTTGACAGCGCTGAGCACGCCTAAGCCTGAGTGCATACACACAGGAGCTCCCATTGCTCTTCTCATTAGTTTACAAATTTTTCTTTAACAGTTCTGTATAATATATATCTAAAATTATATATTTTTCCTTTTCCAAGTAAATTTTCTTTTGTGTGTGTATGTATGTATGTGTGTGTGTACAACAAAAATACTGATTAAGAAAATGATTTTCAGCAGTGTATGTGCAAGCTTCTACAGAAAATTGTGTTCACCGACATGGGGTTTTCAATTTGATGAATGAACAGCTTGAATTGTCCAGGATGTCGATCTCTCATGCACAGCAGCATGGAATGACTCCAGAGAACAGAATAAAGAAGACAGCACTTTTATAATGACTACTGCGAAGTATTCTATCAAAGTCAAAGAATGTCCTGTTTCAGTGGAATTAAATCATGTTTCTGATCCTGGTGTTTCAGTAACCTCCCTGTGTGAACTCCATATGTCCAGACCCTTAGTTTTCCAGCAGCTAAGCCACACTGTTGGGCAGTCTTAATAAGGGCTCTTGTCAGTGAGGATCTCTGACTATCAACTCCAGGTGTTTATGCTTGCCAGTTTCTCTTAGGTTTTCGACTCTGTTGGGGAAACGAGGAGTGGCAGTTTCCATCTCTGGACTCTGTAGCAATTCCGCAAATCCTTAAAGGAATTCAAATAAACTAGCGAACTCCTCCGAGAAACAGAATTTGTTTATTATTTTCACAGCACTTCAGGTTTAGTGTGCAGCCCCCATGTTCATTTACTCTGATAACAGAGGCTCTATTACACCTGGATGTGAATTATTTTTCACTTTTCTTAACATTTTCATACCTCCAAGCTTCACAGTGCTTTGTCACTTAGTGGCACTGTGGTGTGATGCTACATCTTAAGTTCTGCAGCATTACAGCTCATGTGTCAGTCAACACCCTTCAGCTGAGGCCTATCTCTAACGCAACATATTGAGGAAGTCAGTCATTTAACTTTGTGTCAGCAGCACATTACTAAAATTCATTGAATCCTGTAGTCACGGTTGTAATTTTATGCTGGTTTATGACCTCAGCGTTGTAGTTCTCCAGCACTGCCAGAAATTCACAGAACACATGAGAGTCAATATAATATGAGGACCAAGGTCACCTTTTTCTATGTTTTTTTCTCCTGCTGTAAATTTACAGCAGGCTAAAATGGTTGTGGCCTCTAGCTAATCAACAGCAGAATCTGTGTAATTATAGCTAATGTCAAACCCGACACAGCTTTAATCGATACATATAGAGCTAGATTGGCGATTGGTAGATAGATGTGAGAAAATCAATTACAAAATGCATATGAAATGTACAAGAAGTTGCCATTATCTCACAGTTTTTCATTTATGTTGCTGAGGTCTTAGTATTAATGAAATCTTTCATCTTTTCACCTGTTTGCTGATATCTTGACTGTGCAGAGCAATGCCCATCCAAGGTTACATTTTTAGTGTACATAAGTTATTACTAGTGCTGTCAAAGTTAATATATTAATGCATGCATTTTATCAAATGTTTAATTGTGCATGAAAAAAAGTCAAAAAGTGAAATATCACCCATAAAGTGTGGGGAAAGTTATTTTATTATTGAATTGTCATAGATTTCCATTTCTTATTGGGGTTTAATGCTGAGAATTGTAATCTATATTTGTTGTGCAATTGAGACAAGGAAAGAGCTGTTTTATAGTGTCATTATATAGACATATTCTACTATGAGTGTTGATTTTTTTTTTTTTTTGACAAACTTAATTATTCATATTATTTCGTTTTCCTTAAAAGAAACTGAATGTGTTAACTACAAAAAAAAAATTTATTTAAATAAAAAGTATTTTTATATTATACCCTACTGTTAAAAAATTTGGGATTGGTAAGACTTTTTAAATGCTTTTGGAAAGTCCCTTATGCTCATCAATGTTGCCTTTATTTGATCAAAAATGCTGTAAACAGTAATGCTGTAAAATATTGCTACAATTTAAAATAAGTGCTTTCTATTCAAATACAATATAATATGTAATTTATTCATGTGAAGTCCAAGCTGTATTTTCAGCATCATTACTCCAGTCTTCAGTGTCACATGATCCTTCAGAAATCATTCTAATATGCTGATTTGCTGCTTAAGAAATTTTGTTTTTGCCCCCATTTTTCATGAGCTGAACTCAAAGATCTAAGACACGTTTATAATTTTGTTCAGTGTATTTCTTATTATCAATGTTGAAAACAGTTGTGCTGCTTAATGAAGTGTAAAAATCGTGATACATTTTTTCAGGATTCTTTGATGAATAAAGTTCAAAATAACAGCATTTATTTGAAATTGAAATCTTGTTTTAACATTATAAATGCCTTAACTGTCACTTTTGATTTAGTGCATCCTTGCTAAATTGATTTTTTTTTTTTTAAATAATGTTAGTGACCCCAAATCTAATATTTATATTGTAATTTAAATATATATTGATATTACATATTTTATTTGACAACACACATAGTATAGAACTACTGTAGTGTTTTATAGGACTTGGAGCCCATGGGATTAGTTGTTATTTTCTATCTGGCCCATCACACATGCTTTAGTCATTTCTGCCGTTAAAATGCTAATAACATTTGCCAGGCCATAAACTAAACATTCGCCATAAACTAAACATTTGCCAGGTAGCCACATGGGGTGACAGGACGATGTGCTGATCAATGAGAACTGTAATCTATGCAGCAGATTAGAGGTTTGCCACTGTGTGGTCGGTCCCAATAAGGCCATTTATCTCACCTGAATGTGGTGTAATCAGGGATACGTTTGATGGATCTCACAACATCTTGCTCTTCTCTGTTCAGAGCTGGAGGAAAACATGAGGCACTTCATGGATGAGCACTGAGCTTTGTGCTTTTTTCAGAGAACTCTGCTCTCAAGACCAATTTAGACACATGCTGGTTTTGTGCTGGTCAGCTCACAAAACTTACTTGGTGAAGCCGTTTGTCATACATGGCCTTTCTGGTAAAATTGGCTTGCCCTATTTAGACAGAATTAGTTTTACATGGGAAGGTGAAGTACTAATTATCAGAGATTCTCTCTGGTTTTAATTTTGTTATAATCGGGTTTTCTGTAATATTTCGGACTGCACATTTCTGTGCCGGGAAAGATTACAGCTTATTTTATGTTCTGTAAAAAGATTGGAAAAAGTAACCAAAAATAATAGCAGTTAAAATGGTGTGCTAATAAAATTCTGTAAATCTGCTCTCAGCAGCCCATGTCTAGCATTTAAGCACATCAAGGTAGACATAGGTCAGTGAAAAGACATGTGCACTACTTTTTTTCTGAGAGTTAACACTTGCTGTTCCAAATGGACTTAAGGATGCAAAGCATATAGGGTTTTTTGTCCTGAGCATTTATTGAAAAGATGGTAGACCATACTAATTTGAGACTTGTAAGAGGAACAAATGACTGAGTGAAATTCATTCATTTGTAGAGAAAGAAGAAAGGATTCTGATTTATTTTGGTCTGAAAAATGAGAAAAGTAGCCTACATAAGTATGCAATTTTGTGATTACGTGATCTGTGTTCAGAATGATGGTGAAAGTTTGAGTGTTAAGGTTTGTGTGTTTGTTCAGACTGTGCTACCTGCCTTGCTTTTCAGAACACATTTTCCAGAACAGTAAAAGGAACAAAGACTTAAGACATACATTCTGTTATTGTTTTTTTTTGCTTGAAATTCGAGACAGTTCTTCCAAATAATCATAGATAATTATTCTTCTTTTTTTAAAGGAAATTAATACTACATTTTATTTAGCAAGGAATCATTAAAAATTATCAAAAATGAGAGTTAAGACATTTATAATGTTTATAATGTTTATTATAAATAAATTATGTTCTTTTGAACTTCCTACTTATCAAATAATCCAGAAAAATATGTAATGTTTTCCACAGAAATATTAAACTGCACAAATGATTTTGTTAAGAAATTGATGAAACATTGATAATAAGAAATGTTTCTTGAGCAGCAAATCAGCATATTAGAATGATTTCTGAAGGATCATGTGACACTGAAGACTGGAGTACTGATGCTGTAAATACAGCTTTGCATCAAATAAATTAAATTTTAAAATAGAATAAAACAGAAAACAATTATTGTAATAATATTGATCAAATAAATGCGGCCTTGCTGAGCATAAGATACTTATTTTAAAAACTTTAAATTAATCTTACTGACCCCAAACTTTTGAACGTGTCTTGAAAAACTTTTTGAACAATATTGAATATTTCCTCCCTGAAAAAAAAGGTACAAAAGCTATCACTGGGGCCAGGCGCGGATTAACGCACAGGCTTTCCTAGGCTGCAGCCTAGGGGCCCCACATGTTAGGAGGTCAAACGTTCTAGAAGCTCATAATTCATGTACAGTTCTAAGGTCTGAAGAGACTCACATGAAATGATACAGGAGAGAAGCCAGTTGAACAAAACCTTTTACAGTGCTTGAGTGTTGTTGTTTTTACTGCATATGAATATTCATACTCAGAAAGTAGAACTGAAATGACATTTATTACAAGATGATTAGTTAAATTTTTCCAGTCATGTATCTGGTCATTGAGAATTAAAACAAAAAAATGTGTCTCGTCTCTTATCTTGTGTTAAGTGTCGGCATTAATGATAATCAAACAAGAAAAGACGAGGAGAAAAATCACTCCCTGCTCTTGACAAAATGGCATTTGTAGATTTTATAAGAATTTATATAGTGTAAATTGTTCCCTACCATCACATTCACATGTGCAACCAATAAATAAATTACTACTACTAAGAAAGAGCACACATTTCTTCATTGATCTAGTCACTTGATTCTGCTCTAAAAATGCACCAGATTTATGCATTTAAATTGAAAATGAACAAAATTTTCTTATACCTGCAGAACCCCCTAGACTAGAGGAACCAATGTGCACCTATCACAGTCTAACAAAATCCTGCGAGGACACTAGAGGAAACACTGTAGGATTGGCTGTCACAGTGTGTGTGTGTGTGTGTGTGTGTGTGTGTGTGTGTGCCAGTTCAGCTTACTATTTGCGTGTGGACCATGTATGGCACAAATTCAATTTCTCCAGTAAAGCATATTGATTAGGGGGGTGGGGGTTTGCGGGGGGGGGTCACACAAAGAGCAGCCTAGGGGCCCCTGACCACCTTAATACCAAAAAGGTACACATTTTCAAAAGATACACATTTATACCTTATTTACCCCTAAAGGGTGCAAATTAGCACCTTAAGTTAGTGCCTTAATTTAGTATTAATACTTTAATGGTACATGTATGTACCTTTCAAAAAGGTGCCGCCCCAGTGACAGTGTAAGTTGCATCACGGCTAAATGCATTTTCTCAAAGCTTAGTTTTGTGTGGCTGCAATATACAAATGCTCCCGAGTTCCATTCTGGGTGATTTTTACAGACATGGCTTATCCTGTGTGAAAACATTACAGACATCTCGAGAAAATTGCTTTACAGACATATGGGTGCTTTCTGCTTTTCAGGCATAGGGATTAAGGATGTCTTGTGAGTTAAAACACTTGATGGGGGACCACAGTATTCTGTTCTTTTCAGCAGGAAACCCATTAGTTAGAATAATAGCTCTGTTTGACTTACTGGAGCACTGACCCTTGCAGCATCAGTAAGAGTCATCTGCATCACAGATGTCGACATATGCCCGTGGGCAAGCTGCACTGATTGCTCTTTTAGCGGGGAAGACGGTACACACAGTTTTACTTTATACAGCTTCTTGGCTGTCACTTAGTAAGTGATGTGTCAGGCCAATGTTGCACGGCTCTAAATTATGAGTGTTGCGAGTTAGCTGACATGATTGAGTGCATCGATGCAATTTCACTGCGGGTGACCAAAAAACACTGTATCACACTGATGGTTTCTGAGCTCTGACCTTAATTCCATCTCAAAATTGAACGTTCAAGCTTTCAAATAAAGGTTAAACTTAAAATTTCAACTCTGAAAGGGCAATCCACACCCTATGAAAACATTGGGCAGTCTAGAGGAGCAAGTTAGAAGGGAAACACAGTGCTGTTTGAGCTCACATGCTATTGTGATATTATTACTGTATATTTTTGAGAGTGAGTTTCTAGCGATAAACACCCATACATTAATAATTCAGAAAGGACCTGGAGCTGAGATCCATTTACAGTTTCCCCACACATGGCGGGTGCTTTCTGCTTTTCAGGCATTCCTCACTCAGCCTCCTCTAATGCAGGGTAGACGCACACGCCACGTTTTTCCACTTATCTTTTTATGTTACAAGTATGACTGGCAGATGTGTTTGGGTGGCTGAGCAGAGAAAATTACGGCTGCTCTCTTCTAAATCCGTCTATACAGAAGAGTGCCTGGTTTATGACTAGTTATTCAGTTTCCTTCATTGTTATATTAGATGATAATGAGGTTTAGAGCTTCAACTCAATAGTTAAAGGGGTCATATGATGCTGCTAAAAAGAACATTATTTTGTGTATTTGGTGTAATGAAATGTGTTTATGCGGTTTAAGGTTCAAAAAGCACATTATTTTCCACATACTGTACATTATTGTTTCTCCTCTATGCCCCGCCTTTCTGAAACGCGTCGATGTTTACAAAGCTCATCGGTCTGAAAAGTGAGGTATGCTCTGATTGGCAAGCTATTCAGTGCGTTTTGATTGGCCGAATACCTCAAGCGTGTGACGGAAATGTTATGCCCCTTACCATATTATGATGCCCTGTCCAACCGGAGCAATGAGACAAAAACATTAAAACCCATTATAAACAAGGCATTTGTTGCATCCAGTGGGGACATAATTACGGATTATAATGATTTATACTGTCTTTTTACGCATTGCGTTGCATCGCGCCACGTAAACATAAAACCATGTCTGCATTTGTGATCGGAGAAATGACAAACATCAAGTGCTACTCTACACTGCCCAAAAAACTCGCATTTGAATCATCAGTGGCAAATTCTTTAAAAATAAAAAACGTACTTACAGTCTGTGAGTCAAAACAGCCGGCATTGTTGTCTACTCTTTGGAAGGCCAAACAAAGTAGTTTTGCTTTCACAACGAAACAGCATCACACACCGGTGCCTTGAGTGAGCGGAGGCTGGAGGCCTAGAGTGAGCGGAGGCCGGTGGCTAGAGTGAGCAGAGGCGGGCGGGCTTGAGGATGGCGCGGCCGGCGGATTCGATTAAGGAGCGTCCGGCGGGCTTGCGGCAACCACATGTGACGACCCCGGACTGGACTCCACTTCGTCCACGGTGAAAGCCGATCCGGGCGATCGACAGCGCGAAGTTGATGTATTTCCTCAGCGACCAGCACGGATCAACTCCAGGCATGACGAAGCGGATATCGTCCTCTTTTGGAAGACCAACCAAAGTAGTTTCACTTTCGCAACAAAACACAGCGCCTTCACGACATGGCGGCGGTGGCAACAACAATACTACAGCGAGAATAAAAGTTACGACTTCTTTCTTTGCGTGAACATTTGGGTGGCGTTATGCAAATCTTCCCACATAATGATGTAGATATGTGGGGGCATGTTAGAACTAGACGTTTTAGGTAGGTGTGGTAAATCTTAACTTTTATAAAGAATATCTCTTTGGATTTGAGACTTTAGTCTTTGCAACTTTACAGATCTTCTAAGAGCTTGTAACACTTCATAGAGAAAGGAAAAATTGAAATCGCATTATATGACCCCTTTAATGCCCACTTATAGTTTAGTGCATCTGTATGAAGAATTTATGATGAAAATCAACAAAACCTGCCTTGTGGACTATTGAAATACAGTCTGTTTCACACAAGGTATCATTCTGAGATTGCAACATTTCCTCGAACCAATATGTATTTCAGGAAAAAAATATCTAAATATCCTTAAAACAAAATAAGTTTACAGAGAAGCAAAAATGTATATGATTTTAAGACTTAGGTGAATATATCTTTTTTTTTTTTTTACGTTTTGAAGTAAAATAAAAACGTATTTGTATATGAATTATTTGTGATTGATAGATGGATGGATTTATACACACGCAAGTATATTTATGATATTTATATGTAGAATATTATACATTTATTTATATATATATATATATATATATATATATATATATATATATTCTAATATAAAAAAAAATATGTAGAATATTATACATTTATTTATATATATATATATATATATATATATATATATATATATATTCTAATATAAGAAAAATTTAATTTAGTTTTAAGGGTATTTATGTAGTTTACTAGAAAATATGAAGGAGAAAATGCATTTTTTTCTGGCTCATCATGAAGTGATTGTTTAATGCAATATTTCTTTACATGCTTAGAGCTGTTGCTTATTATTGTATTTCTTAATTTGGTTTAGTTTTTTTAATATGGTTTGATCAAGAAGCAATTTGGGCACTTTTGGGTATGGCGTGAGCCCCCAGTGTAGTATGTGTGGGACACAGATGGCCTTTCATGATTGTCTTTATTATGTTAGAACGAGGCTGAGAGCCGCCCAACTGTTCCAGTGTTGTTTCACGTCGTGGACCTCAGACAGCCTTTAGGCAGTACAAGAGCTGCTCCCGCACTAATGTAGAATGTTGTCAAGTCTTACATTTCTTTCAGGAAATTCATGTTGCTGTCTCCAAGCATTTGAAGAAGCCTTTATGAAATGAACCGCAGAGCTTTGTACTTAAAATAGTTGAACGACTTAACCTCACCTTAAAGGAGTCTTAAGGGAGAATTATGATTTGAAAGATAATAATTGTCTTTAAATCCATATGAGACGACAATCCTGGATAACTCCAGACAGAGCTTGTGCTGCTATTTGAAATGGATCAGAGAAGAGATTTGGAGTGTTGGCTGTCGGTTTTCTCTCTGACTGTGTGCCAGTTATCAGTGTGTCTGATCAATGCAGGTGACGCTAATCTGGTAAATGACCTGCCAGCGTGTCAGGGCTGTCAATATCTGGACTGAGGTAACTAATTCTGAACTAATTCTGTTCAGTTCTCAAAATCATCTCTTACCAACAGGTGAAGTCTTGGTTCTGGCTTTGAACCGTAAATCGTTTGATGGTTAAAGAAATTACAAATTGAGATGATGTGCCATTTGTACAAGAAGCAAAAAACAATTTACTGAATATAAAATTTTTCCATATACTAAGTGTGTTTACTACTACTATCATCAAATATAGATGTTTTGAGAAGAGGGACATAAGTAAGAGTTTATTGTTCTGCCAATTTAACATACTGTTACTTTCAGAACTCTTCTTCCAAAGCAGTTGAAAACAAAGCACTGTTGCCCATTTCATTTTCATAGAAGTTTTAAAAGCAGTAAAATATGGCACGTTTACTTCTAATGGTCAGAGAGAGAGAGTGTGTAAAACATTATGAAAATTGTGGGCCGATTGTGAGATGCTCACAGGGAAGGTTGCTGAAGGAGGTTCCGATAAATTTGCATTCACCCTGCCATGTAGCTGTACAAGCGGCCCAACTCCTGCTGCAGGAAACATCCCCCAAACCATGACACTTCTTCCTCCAGCATTCACTGACTTCTTTACACACTTTGGGCTCAGTATGTTGATGCTGAACTTAATGTTTCCCGTCGAACCAAAATAAATTAAACTTGCTCTCATCACTAAAGTGGACTTTGGACCAGTTCTTCTGTGTCAAGAGAACATGCTCCCCAGCAAAGGTTAGCTTAGTTTTTTTTAATTCTTTCTGCTGATGAGAGGCTTGGTCACTGCAGAGTGCGCATTCAGTTTGAATTCTCTTAAACAGCAAGACACTGTATGCTGAGACATATCCTTAGAAATGCTGCCAGTTTAATAGGGTTTATATATATTCCATTTATATGTACATATTTAATTTAATATATATTTAACTGGTCTTCTACATCTATTAGGATAACTTCAAACAGGACTAAGCACTGACCTTGAAATTTAGGAAATTGTAGGTTGTTCTGTAATTTTGACCTCCACCTGGATCTCCTGGTGGCACAGCATAGGTCATAAACCCCTAGGTCGCAAGCTAAATCAGATTACACTTCAAATAAATTTTGCCCAAAGATGGTTTCTGTCATTTTAGGTAGTTCTTATCATGCTGATGTATGTTCAAGTGTTCATTTTTCAAATAAGTTGAACCTCATTACTGGGACTTCACCTCACTATCCAAATGGCGTCATTGGTGCAAGATGACAGCGGCCATTTCTGGGACATTTTGGCTTCATTTTTCTGCAGTGGAAGGAAATGTGTGTGTGTGTGTGTGTGTGTGTATATGTATATAGGTGTACATATGTGTCACCTCAATATTTATTCATGAATTTTCCTCCTTGGCCCTTATCACATTCAAGTGTTGAGAAAAACTGACATGTGAAACTTTTCATTTCAGCCATAGGTTGTTGTTTGTATTTTAATAACAGCTGTCCAAAAGAAGGTTGTGTGAGGTGACACATTCCACCAGTCTGATGTTATCCAGGGTTATTTTTTTATTTCCATTCTCTAAAGGTCATAGTTGTGATATCGCTAAGGGTAACATTTAATCTTCAGTCTGTTCTAGGGTGATGATCACATTTGACATTTCTTTGCTGCATGTCTGTCTGAACATTATTTTCTCTTTTTGTATTTGCTTACATCATTGATTTGCATTACACTGTCATGTACTCCATTCCTTTATGAGTGTCATTAGCTGTTGCAGATATCAATATTAATATAATGTAACAGATAGGATTTTCCCATACTGAGGACTGACAGATGGGTTTCCCATTCATTCACATTCTATCTCCATGATTCTCTCTGGTATGCTGCACTGCATAAGCAGCCACTGTTTGTACACACCTCTGTTGATAATGAGGATTCAATGTTTACATGGACCCTTCAGCATTAATATTTATGTTTTCTTGATGTGTCAATGAATACTAAGTGGTAAATACTGAATGGCTGAGCTGGAACAGAAAAGAAAATTGTTAATTTTTAACAGCATAGTCAGATCTTGTCACTTAATTCAAACGGCATAGAAACGTAATGCATTAAATCCCTTCGCAAATTAATTTTATCTTTAAAGGTAAGGTCATTTCTTTGATATTAACATACATTCTGCTTAATGTGCAAAGACAACAGTAAAATAAAACACTGTGATGATTTCTACTTTTTTGTTTATCTGAGCATTAACCAGCTTAACCAGTCAATGTTTGTTTTTGATTGTTAAATTGTTTTCGTCTTTTATGGCCTAACCTTTTACTCTTGACAATTGTATTTAGGCTTCAAAATTCATAAAGGTTGTGTTCATTTGTAAATATTACCTTAAGGAACAAGAGCTTATATTACCTTAAGGTCACAGAGCTTATTTTCTGAAATAATTCAAAAATGTTGTTATACATACAGTACATACATATACACACTAGGGATGTGCATCTCTCAGGCTGATACAATACGCATCTCGATGCATTGCCAATGATACGATACATTAAAGATACATATGAAGCAGCTACCGATGCGATGCGGTACGATTCACCCGTTACGATGCAGTGCGATCCGATTTCCGATTAGATTCAATTCAATTCAACACAATGCGATTCGATGCAATATGATGCAATGGAGAAAATATGATCACTTTTAATGCCTCGAGGCCTGTTTCATAAAACAAGTTAACCAAATAAGCCAGGCTTATTTCAGTTATTCTGACTCATTGTCAAATGGTTTGGTTCCATAAAGCAAATTTAACATAGGCCTAGATCAAGCTTAGTCACTGTGGCAACTTATGCTGAGAAACTAACCTGGTCTAAAGCAGGCTAACTGTCAGGCTAAGCTAAGCTCCTCTTCTGAGACTGACCAATATGAACATAATGATATTACCACTGTCTCACATACTATTATTTGACTTTTTTACAGTTTCTAGCCATGCAGCCTTTCTCTCTGGTTGTATTACAGCTGTACCTTTTATAGTTTGCAGAACAGATAGCAGAACATTACAATCTAAAATTGCTCTTTAAAGCATTAAAATAACTAAATTAAAAGTTAAAATCACTGAATTAAAAATAAAAATAAATAATAAAGAAAATGACTACATTTTAACTACTATAAGAAACACACATGAACTTATTTGAGCTTAGTAATTAGTAGCCTATACTGTAGCTTACTAGCTTACATTTGATTTACCTATTACAATAGTCCACTTACAGTTACTGCTATCATATATGTGTTACGGGGCTGACAAGACTTGAGATGTGCGGATCCATGTGCAAGCTATTTATTAGCAGAAGACAGAGATGTGGTCATAGAACAGGCATGGGTCAGATAATGGCAGACAGGTATATGGCAGGCAAGACACAAGAATAAACCTAAGGCTAGCGGAGGTCAATGATCGGCAAACAGAATCAAAGGGGCGAGACTCGAGGGATAAGTCCAGGTACAAGGCAAGGTCCAGGCAGGGGCATCCAGTATCAAAATAGGGCAAGACGAGAGGAGGAATCCGAGAGACACAGGCGAAGCTCAAGATACGAGAACACAGACAAGGCAAGACTAAGGTGAGATCAAAATGGATATGTTTGCATGACTTTCTATCATTTACAGATGAAAAATATACCTGTGACATGTCAGTTATGCACTGAGGAAAACACAACGTCTCAAATGCATTAAACAGCACAGATATTCGCTGTTTGTCATGGTGGATCGATTTGATCCATGATCGACATACCCTAATACACACACACACACACACACACACACATATATATATATATATATATGTATATAGATATAAGTTGCAGTTGTACATGTTTATTCAACAGTGTGGGTAAAGGCTGTGCAGTAGGGAACATTTCTATATATTAGGATCCAGCAATAAATATAACCACAGCAAAGACACAGAGGAACTTCAAATTCCAAAGCTGACATTGCAGCTATCAGGCTAACACACTGTAATGAAAAGGAAACTACTGCTCAACAATTCCTTTGTATTAGATACATCTCTGCCGCAAGTTATTTTTTTTCCATTTTTAACAGAAGAAATACTCTTATTAAGTGGTGGGGACAAAATTGGCCGTGACAAAAAGTGGTGTCCTCACCTTAAATGTGTTTGTGTTTTTATCTGTTTTTTAAAGGTAAGATTTCATTCAGTGAGAATAGGTATGCAAATTATATTGGTAGTTTTTAAAACAACCCGCACAGACTAGCTCATTTGTCTGAAATTGCTCTGAGCCATGTTATGCTGCTCTGATTGTTAAAGTTTCATTCCAGTAGCCAACTAGAGAATGTCTAATCTAAGCTAAAATTAATTGTACTCATCTTCTATTGTGTGGACAGCTTTAGCCACGCCTCTGTTAGTGCCGCTAATTTAAAAATTACATTTCAACCTCGCTTTTGTAAGAGTTTGAAAGTTTTAAAATTGTATTATTATTATTATTATTACTTGATTCAGAATTTTAGAAATTAATTTCAGCTCTCTCAGACTGTAAAAATTATTTACTGCAATCCCCTATGAGCTGTTAAATGAACAAGTTTGTCCTTGCCTCTGAAAAATGAATGATGAATCAGCCTAACTTTCATCCATATGGAGGAGGTGTTGACTGAGAACTGATCTGAGAACAGGTCTTGTGTTACTCTTGTTATCAGTACCAGTTATGACATTGTCTCAGCTCTGTTCAGATTTTAATGCTGGATTAACTTAAAGTTGTTGCTTTTTTCTTTTTCTTTTCTTTTTTCCCTCCTACTCTTTCATTTTTAAATAGAGGGTTTTGTACTTTGTGAACAGCGTTGCATGAAATGGTGCACAGATTAAGGGGCGCTCACAAGCAGCACTATTTTATTTATTTATTCTTCTCTCCTTTTAATTGCAAGTGAGCCAAAGAGATTTCAGCCAGGAAGATGTGGCTCTTTCAGCGCTTTTTGCTCTCTGTGTGGGCTGTTAAGGTTAATTTCCCCAATCTGCATGCACATTTTCATCCAGCTCTCCTGGGGCAAAGTGTTCCTTTCAAACTTTCACAATTATTTTTGATATATTGTATCACAGAGGGGAAGTGGATAGATTTAGGGAGGTGGGAAGCTGAAATCATTTGATGCCTGCAATATGACCCATAAGTCAGAGCTGTTATTTGGAGCTCTGGCATTATTCTTTCTGCAATTTAACATATTATAGTTAGGTGTGCAAATTGCCAAGCAGCTGTTATGATATTACAGTTTGTGCATAATTCAGAATAACAGAGGAGAATAACAGCCCTGTGCAGTTGGTTAAAATGAAAACATTCGCTGCTTAGTTTTTATTTCTGACTCTTGAACTGTCATTTTTTTTGCTACAAGAATACTTTTTGTACGCAAAGAAAACAAAAATAACGACTTTATTCAACAATTGGTCTCCTCCGAGTCACCCTGGTGTCATTTTGGAGAGTATCCACTGAACATATGCTATTCTGTGTCGGATACGTTTTCTATGTTGTTTACGCTTTGATTTGAATGAAAACAATGTATCCACGTGACACAGCTGACACAGAATAGAATACGTTGTTTACGTTCAGTGGATACTCTCCAAAATTGCACCAGGGTGACGCGGAGGAGACGAATTGTTGAATAAAGACGTTATTTTTGTTTTCTTTGTGTACAAAAAGTATTCTCGTAGCTTCGTAAAATTACGGTTGAACCCCTGATGTCACATGGATTATTTTACCGATCTCCTTGCTACGTTTCTGGACCTTGATCGTGGTAATTGCATTGCTGTCTATGGGAGGGTCAGAGAGCTGTTAGAATTCATCAAAAAATCTTAATTTGTGTTCCGAAGATGAACGGAGGTCTTACGGGTTTAGAACGACATGAGAGTGAGTAATTAATGACAAAATTTGTTCACCATTTTTGGGTGAACTAACCCTTAAAGCGATACAACTGTTTTCAACATCGATTATAATAAACAAAATGTTTCTTGGGCACCAAATCAGCATATTAGAACGATTTTTGAAAGATCATGTGACAATTCAGCTGTGCCATCACAGGAATAAATCACATTTTAAAATATATTCAAATATACTGGTTTTATTGTATTTTTGATCAAATAAATGCAAACTTGGTGAGCATAAGAGACTTTTCAAAAATCTTAGCGACCCCAAACTTTTGAAAAGTAGTTTATATAATGTTTATATCGTGTCACAATTTGATGCAGGTAGTCTGACTTTCTTTTGTTGATATTTCTCTGAATTGCAGGAGCCAGTAGAAATGCTAATGCACTTGTTTTAGGTGGTCAATAAATCTCCTGAATATCTTGGATCCCTGATGTCAGTTTCAAGAATAGACTAAATACCTCCTTTTCAAAACCATCTTTTCATGATGTAGAGATCTTGGCGTGGATGAATGGAGGTTTCTGTCTGCAGTTTAAATTGCGCTCAGGGGTCCTCCACCTCATGCGCACAACACTTATCCTCAAACTCATTGACGTCCGGGTCACGTGGCCACCAATTTGATTGCCAAGAACATGCCTACAGCCCCTCCTCGCCAGCCCCTTTGCTTTGATGACTCAAGAAGCCTGGTGCTAAAAGTTGGAGGCGAAGGTCTGGAGACTCGCCTTGGGGAATATCCATCCATGCCTCATTGGATCAAGAACATCACCCATCTCACGTTCTTAGCCTCTTTACATGGATGCAGTTACAGCAAGGGGGAAAATAAATACATAACAAATCTGCCCCTGGGTTGTTATTGCTTAACTGTGTGTTTGAAAGTGAATGACAGGGTTCAACAGAAATAATGACGCCTCGTCATGAGTGCTGATGTTCTTCACTCATTCAATATTTAAACTTTTCCGGAAAATGATCCATTGGGTGTGCGCCTGTTTGTTGGGGATGTTTTTTAGGGTTTAATCATTATAGGACAGTTTTGTGTAATCCTAGAGAAGTGAATGGAAGGATTAATGTCTCTCTTTCATGCATGAAATGAGAGTTTCCCTCTCACCAACCTCAGCAGACAGCAGCTCTCTTTCTCTTCTGTCTTTTGATAGCTCACTGGCATCCAATAAATTAAATGGCCTTTGGTTCATCCTCTCAAATACCGTTTCCTGTTCAAATCCTCCTTTCTGTAGGCGAAAAGAAAAATAATTCTACCCATCTTATCGAGCAGTCATTAGTAAAATCAGCGGCAGCACACAAAGCAAATATTTCCGTTGGTTAATTTGTTTGAAGATTGAAGAGCAGATCCTTTTTTATAGAGAAATTGATGGCATTATTGCTACAATGTGATATGCAACTGTAGCTTTGACAGGCTTGTCTTAAGTCCTTGGAGTGTCTTCAGAATATTAGAGGACTTGGTTGTGTTCATCATATTGAAATCTAAATTGCCCCCTCTATTTTCTTGTTTCCCATTTCAGTGATTGAACACAAAAAGGCTGATGAATCACAATTGTTGATCTCTTATTTGGAGAAAAAAAACACTTTGTCTTCATCTAAGTTGCATTAAAAAGATGAAAGCGCTGAATATGAGCACATTTATAATGGGGGCCTCACAATAATCATGATTTACTCTTGTAACGCTGAGTTATGTAGCTATTTCATTGAATGGCTTATTCCACCTCAATGCACAAGTGCATTGAATTTCTGTCTTGTAAAGGTACCATGGGTTTGTGGTTGAATAATATGAGTTTTTCAAGGCCAATGGCAGTATCTACAGAACATTCAGGCCACAGAAAGTGTGTGTGTGTGTGTGTTCAGCTATATGTTTTTATTATTATATAATATTATTCATGTATACACTAATGTACAAAAATTGAGGTTGGCAGGATTTGTATTAAATGTTCTTTAAAAATGTTTTTATGATTACTAATGCTGTATTTGATAAAAAAATATATTGTTAAATATTATTACAAATAAGAATAACTGGTTTGTATTTTAATAGATTTTAAAATGTAAAATCTATACACATGTTGTATATTACAATATACTGTATATTGTAATAGTAAATGTTGATAATGGCCAGTATAACTCTTTTTTTTCATTCTTTCAGTAAAGAAATGTAAAGCAACAACAATAACCTCTTATATCTTTGAACACCAAGTAAAGATGGTGACATTACAACTTGTGTCGTGCTCCACTGAACAGGGCAGCTTGTTCCTGAGGAGCTCTGTGAAGATGAGCCGCCCCCTAAAGAGGTGTCCTGCATGATGGCGTGTTCAGGTGACTGTGTGCTCAGCTCATGGTCTGATTGGTCCTCCTGCTCCCACAGCTGCTCCAGTAAAAACTCAGAGGGCAGACAAAGCCGCACACGGACCATATTAGGCTTGCCGGGAGAAGGTCAGTTGACTTTCATCTTCCACAGAAATTGGATAATAATGTTTTTACAAATGTCTGACCAATTCATTTTTAATTAAAGCGTGTGACATGGTGATACAGCTTGCAGTCTGGCCTGCATGTGTCACTTCCTAACCTCTTTCATTCCCACCGTGTTCCAGACTCTCTGCACCTTCCTATCTATTACAATAAAAATATTTATAAAATGAGAAAACAAACAAACAGATAATTTAATGCTGTGATATTGATTTGACAAGGGACACATTTTTCATTTATTATCATCTGAGGGTGACACCATTAATCAGTTTGTTTTTGTGAGTGGACGAGCAATTTTGCATTCTTTGTTTCAGAGGATCAGTGATAAAAATGTGTTCACAGGGTCTCATTTTTCTGTCTGCCTACATACAGCTGTGGGCTTTTCCAATCACGCACAGTCCTTCTGGAATGACAGAAAGAGCTGTGTAATTAAGACTTAAATATACCTTTGTCTGGAGACTGCTTCTGCCCACTTCATGCATCTGGAAAATGGAAATAAAGCCCCAGCCTCTACACACCATCTACCGAGTGTCATTAATCAGACAAGCCCTTATTAATATTCAGCCAGTCTGTGTTACACTCATAATGAGTCCCTGTGTTATGGAGAAAGGCTGAATGTCAATACAATGTCATTAGCTTCAAGGGCAGATGGTGTAGGAATTACTTTTAATTATAGAAAGTGCAGAAGTAATTTTGGAGGCTGATCCCAGAGAACTTGTCACAGGTGTTCCTGCATCACGTGTGGGATACATATTCAGTTTTCTGATTCAGGTGTAGAATGTTGAGTTGATTTCAAGTACGAGGAAATTTTGATAACGACATTGAAACTCTGGCTGATAGAGATGAGCTGATTTGATTTTATGGTTGATGGCAGATTCTACACTGTTATGTGGTTAAATAAATTATATAAAGGGATAGAAATGTTGTCGTCATGCACTTTCCAAACTTGTATGACTTTTCTTCTGCAGAACATACAAAACCAAATAGTTTTGGTGATCATTGACTTGCATCCAAAAAAAAATAAAAATCTTATAATATCAACTTTTATGCTCCACAAAAGAAAGTCATAGAGGTTTGAAACAACTTGAGGGTGAGTAAATGATGACATAATTTTCTCAGACTGTTCTTCATTGTTTGGACAAAGAGGTAAACTCAAGCTATTGTTTGAGCTGTTGTTGCTGTGTTGGGGAAGTTAAACAATAGCAATATTTTGCTAAAACATGAGTATATATTTTGATTGTTAAAATACTACGTTCATTCTTTATATACACCATCGAGGGTGATTTATTTTCCCCCAAAAAACTGCAAACACCAGTGTTATTTTAGTATTGTTTATGTAATATTAAAGATTTTTTAAATATAATTTTGAATGAGCTTTTTCATTTTAATTTTAGTTTAAATTAAGTTTTTTTGTTCTTTTTTATGTGCTTTTTAAAATAAATAATTTAAATTTGTGTCATTTTTAAATAGTTTTACTTTATTTGTATTTCTAAGTTTTACTTCAGTGTTAGTACATAAACTTGTTTTCAGTTATTTTCAGTTTATTTTTGCCACATGGTACCATCACAGACAGGCTCAAAATCACTTTCCAGAACATTCTCGTTCACCATTCCTGGCTGGTGGAATGATCTTCCCACCCGTATCCGGAATGCTGAATCCCTAACAGTTTTCAAGCGACAGCTGAAAACTCATCTCTTTCTACGCTACTTTACTTCATCCTAAAAAAAAGTTAAAATATTTCTCTTTATTTATTCCTTCCCTTTCTAGCTTGCACTTATTTGAACAATGCCTGAAACTTGGTATTACGAGCACTTCCTGTGTCTGTTTACCTCTTTAAGCAGAATCGATTGTATTCCCCAATTGTATGTCACTTTGGATAAAAGTGTCTGCAAAATTACTAAATGTAAATGTATTTCAGTTACAACATTTCAAATTATCTTTTCAAATCATACAATTTGTCATCTTATATTTAATGTAATTGAATTTATTTTTTTATTTCAATTAAGAATTTACATTTTCTTTAATGATAACAACACTGTGACATTGGCTCTTTTAGCACTGCGTTGAATAACCAGACAGCAACATTAACTCAACCAATGGCTTGAGTTTGAGGCAACCAAACTTTGACTGACCAAAGAGATAAAATATTATTATTATTATTATTATCATTGTTGTTGTTGTTTAATTTCATTTGATGCTGCTAGTGGTTCAGAAATCACATCATGAACAATTTTTAAATTATTTTTAAGCATTTCTTGTACCACATAACAAAGCTCAGCCTATTTCTCCTTTCGACATGCCTTCACATGTCCCAGTAGATTTCTGTTTCATGCCTCCTGTGCTCATGTAGCTCATTAACATTTTATGGAGCATTAAAGCAAACTTAAGAGAGGCTTTTCCCTCTGTAATGCAGTTAATGATCTTTCCCATTCCCAGCTAAGGCATGTCCAGCTGCTACTGCTCTGGAGGAGTGGAGAACTTGTAATGATCATCCATGCATCACGTTCTACTGGGAAGCGTCGCCATGGGGACCATGCATTGAGGACTCCTCCATGAATCTAAATGGCACCGGCTACTGGAACGGAACAGCCACCTGTGCAGTCGGTGTGCAGATTCGTAAAGTGGTCTGCATGAAAATGGGCATCGGGCCAGTTATTCCCAAAAGGTGACTTATTTTAATGTATGAAATTTTTAATCTGTAGATTTGTGTATTTCCACACACCACATTGAAAGTCTTCACAGTGGCATTTTGTGGAGGTTAGATTACTAAAGCACATAGATTTTCCACCACTGCTCATAGCAGTTGAAATTGTGTATTTTACTAGTCTTTGGTGATCACTGCTTTTAATTTGAAATAACATAAACCACTTACTGTAGCTGTCAGATACAGGCAACAAGGCTTTGTTCAAACAGGCAGCAAAATCTGAATTGATTTTTTATTCTTTTGGGAAATCCAAATTAAATCTCTTTAGTTGTTTGTAGTCTGAACAGCAAAAAAACTAATTGAAAACCTATCCTTTTGTGATTTTAAATTCGATTTAAATCAGATTTAGGAAATGCACTTAATTCAGTACAGTAAGATCATATCGAACATCATTTTGTTTTTTCATAATTTGGGATTAGGTGTGACTAACATCATATACAATTTAGTTACAGATGTAGGCACTCTTGCACTTTATCTCATTTACATGCATGTAGCACTCGCTATGTATAAATGATCAAATAAGGGAATGGTTTTGGACACGGTGTATGTATGAATGAGCAAAATGTGGTGATGCCTTTAATGCTTATGCTTTTTTTGTCAATATAAAAACATGACAACAGCTTAACAAGCACCTTGTCAAATACATTCAGTTTCCTCATCAAATATGTGCTGGCATAAAGGTTTTGCAGTGTTCCTGAATCCAGCCTATTTCCTTTATGGGATCATCCATTTTTATAGCTTTATCTTTAAAACATTGTCAGCATTTTGTCTCCCAGATATATATATATATATATAGATAGATAGATAGATAGATAGATAGATAGATAGATATACAGTGGGTACGGAAAGTATTCAGACCCCCTTACATTTTTCACTCTTTGTTATATTGCAGCCATTTGCTAAAATATTCAAATACAAGAGGCATAATATCACACACACAAATTTGGTCAATAATGTACTTCTCACATGGAAATATTTCCGTCTACTAGCTTTTGTGAATATATGTACATTTTGCTTGAACATAGCACTAAATTAAGGCAGATATTATTAGGTGCTGCTTCTCTGGGATGCGTCTTTGAACAGCAAAACTGGGAATTAGTGTTTCACATATTCTTGCTACACAATCACGCAATCCTGAAATCCCACTTTGATAGTTTTCCATTCAAACACCTTCGCTCGAGCAGCAGAAGCTGAGATTCAGAAATATTGGTGGGGCTTGCTGCAGCTTGTTGTACTTTTACACAGCATGAATGAAATATACAGTAAAAACTGAAAACGGTTCTCAAGAGTTTCGCATTTCCCTGACCTTTTCTCAGGAGAAGATTGCTGGTTTACTTGTGCTGAAACCATATCTTGTACATTGAGTCTGTCAATATTCTCAGTCTTATGATGTAAGTGACTCTGAATGCAGGCTCGACTGATTTTTCTGTATGAGAGGATTGGAGGTTTGTGTTGCCCTAGGTCTTTCCTTCATAAATGTTTCCTGTGGGAGTGTTGTAATGGTGCTTTGGGTAAGATAAATGTTCTATTGCATTGCATGGAGGAGATATTGTGTTGCGCATCAGGAAAAAGGACTCATAAATAATGCAGCCGTTTATCCATTTCTTTCTTTTATATTAATGACAGCAACATAAAAGTGAGTTTATGGGCTGGTGTATTTCATTGGCCTGGTAATAGGTTTTGGCTTGACCTCAGTTGTGAGAGGGGGAATGTCTTGAAAAAATAAAAAAATAAAATAAAAAATAGCATTTTCCCCAAATTCGATAGCAGCATAATTAAGATCTACTTTTTGCAGCGCACCTATGATGCCAACAGTACATAGATTTTTGAAGACACCAAGTATATGTTTATCTTATTTGATTTTTATTTATTTATTTATTTTTATTGCATGCATGCATTTAAGAACCATTAAGATCTGGATTTTTTTAACTTATATGTGACCCTGGACCACAAAACCAGTCATAAGGGTCAATTTTTTTAAAATGAGATTTATACATCATCTGAAAGCTGAATAAATAAGCTTAATTTAAATAAGGGTTAAATAACCCTTTTAAATAAGGGTTGTTAGGATAGTACATAATTTGGCCGAGATACAACTATTTGAAGATCTGGAATCTGAGGGTGCAAAAAAATCTAAATATTGGGAAAATTGCCTTTAAAGTTGTCCAAATGAAGTTCTTAGCAATGCATATTACTAATCAAAAATTAAGTTTGAATATATTTACGGTAGGAAATTTACAAAATATCTTAATTTTTACTTTACTTAATATCCTAATGATTTTTGGCATAAAAGACAAATCAATAATTTTGACCCATACAATGCTATAGCTAAAAATATACCCCAGCGACTTAAGACTGGTTTTGTGGTCCAGGGTCACAAATATTCTCTGAAAACAAATCTTCCTTTCTAAAAAAAAAAAACAAGACAGGCATACTAATTAATAACAATTATGTATTTATTTATTGCTGCAGTATAAACCCTATATTGAGTTCAAAGTGGGAGAGCAAAAGGCATATCGTTGTGTTAAGGAGAAAGAGTTGTTAGATACCACTGTGTTTACAAATGAATTGGTAATCTAGGCTTCTTTACAGTCAGGAGAGAACAAATCACACTCTGGTTTATAGTGATCTGACACACATACACACACCTGCTCTCACCCACAGATGTACTGAAGTATAAATCAGAGATGGATGTGCTGTATATGGCATATATGTGTTTGATGGTGTGAGTAAATTTATGTGTTTGTGTCACACACATATCATATCCCTTGTGCCCTGCCGCATGTGCTGGAGGCAAGAACAGAACATCAGTTATATAGCGAGTGTTCTGTCGTCATGTGGAAGCAGCTGATGTTTCATACGTAGGTGGAGTGTGTTCAGCTCTCCACTTTATTTAAAACAGCAGGGCTGAGCTATTTAAACACCCTGATATATGAAATGACCCAACAGGGAGATGTTTGTTTATCTTACTGCTGCTAGACTGCTTCTTTATTAATACTCTTTTCCTGATATGCTTGCATGAAGAGGAAAACAAACCAGGTTCTATATAGGTGCAATGCGACACAATTATCTGACAACTATTTATCTGTCAAATGAAATGTGAAAGCGCTGATCTCAGCCAATCAGAGGATATTTAATGTTATTAAATTACAGTTATATGGAACAGGATTATTTTTTTTATTTTGGACCAATGAAATGTGGGGTGATGCAAGTTTAAGCTTGATTTTTCCGATTCTATTCCCCCCTCATTCCACATCATTTCCTGTCTTCGCTCTCTGCTCCTGCTCTCCACACTCTCTCTGCTGCCACATAATTTCCTGCCTTGTCTTTTAATAAATAGAATCACTTTAATCCACGGCCTTGTGTGAATTATTGATTTTCTAAAACTATGGCAACAGCAAGATGATAAAACGGTGTTAATTTTTTTTCATTATTATTTATTGTTAATAATAATTGTAATAATAATTATTCAATTAAGTAATTTGCCTACAGATAGGATAGAACTGTTTGAATCAGAATAGTTTATTAGTATTGTTGTTGTTTTACAACGGATAGGGTAATGAACCCTATCAATCAGAATAGTTTTAATATTAGTATATTAATATTAATATTATTAAACAGAAATGTGTAATTTCTGCACCACCTGCCTCACCAAATTGCAAAAAAAAAAAAAATTTGGCATTGATCTCACCAAACGTATGCCATTGGTTGAGTCAGAGTTGCTGTGTTGTTATGAAACGAAGAGGAAAAAGAGTAAAATGTTAAAAACATTCATCACAGTCACACTTTTAAGGGAAATCAGCTTTAATTATTAACTAGTGTTTTTATCATATTGCTTTTGTCATGAGACGTAATGCTTGCTTTTTGAACGGCTTCAGGCACAAACCTGCCTCATCCAATTATACTACATTTTATGCTGGAAAAAATCCAAACTCATGCTTTATTCGTGCTTGGTTTCCATACAGAGGAAAAGACAGGGTCAACCTGTTGTCATCTGTGATGTCTCCTCTGCTCTGTCTTTCTTTCTACTGATTTCTTGCATTTATCCTCCACCCACTCTTTTGTTCCTTTCCTAAAGCTCTGTAGCATCATTGCCTTTGGGTGATTGCCCTCTGTAATGACATTCTGCTCCACAGAGCACAAAAGTGAGAGAGAAACAGATGATTCATGCCTCTGTTCTTTCTTGTCCCCTGCTTTGATGTGTCCTGTTTGCTGGTCTCCAAAGCCTGTAGTTGGTAGAGCCCTGCTGCCCTTTAGAGCTGCTGCATGCTGGGAATTGAACCAAGACTTGAAATGAATTGTCCAGAATCCAGCTCATAGGGATGGACGTTCTCCAAGGGACAACATGCTCTCAAACAAAAGCATGCACTCACACTCACAAGGACACACATGAGACAAACTCCTCAGCATGATGTACGTCCTAGTGCATATGTAAGGGATCATGTACAGACATCCAGTCATTATTGCAAAATAATGGCTCTTGTTTCACCCTGAAGGGGTTTGTTTTGTGAAAATTACCGTCTGGCTGTACATGATCCCTTATATATTCACCAGGGAGAATTTTACTATCCCGCCTACGACTTGGCTGTTTACCAAATAAATTAATATGTATGAAATATTGATTTAAGTTACATTTCTTTTAATATGTTAGAAGAAACTGATACCGCAGAGTGATAGGAGATGTATGATACAGGTGTATATGAAAAAGTAAGTACACCCCATGGACAGTAAATGTTGGGGGATGTGCATATTTTTTTCCACAGAAGACAATTTAAATTCTGTTGATAATTTTTGTTTGACAAATAACTATAAACTTTCAAATTTTTTTCAGTTATGTCACCCATCAATACTGTCAAGATAAAGTTCTACCATTCAAACATTTGGAGTCAGTAAGAATGCGTTTAATAAAAAAGTGGGGGGGAAAAGTGACAAGTTTCCACAAAAATATTAAGCAGCACGTAAGAAATGTTTCTTGAGCAGCAAATTAGTATATTAGAATGATTTCTGAAGGATCATGTGACTCTGAAGACTGGAGTAATGATGCTGAAAATTCAGCTTTGCATCACAGGAATAAATTTTAATTGTGTAAAATATAATATTTTAATACCTTTCAGTTATTTTAAATTGTAATAATATTTCACAATATTGCTGTTTTTACTATTTAAAAAAAAAAAAATCTTACTAACCCCAAACCTTTGAATGGTACTGCATGATCCACATATGTTGGGAAAAAATTAATTGGGTTTACTATTTTTTTCACAGCATTGTATGTTCGAAATTGGTTGACAAATACACAGTCATTACACAAAAATGTGACCTTAGAGCACTGATCGACCAATCAGAATCAAGTATTGTAGAGAGCCAAATAATAAACACACTTTGCATTAGATGAGAGAGTACAGTCTAGAGAGCTCTGTGTGGGTGTTCTCTCTTATCTCTCTCCCTCTTAAGAAATCTAAAGGCTCACATAACCTCTTGCTCCCTGTCAGTCATACCAAAATAACTCACCTTTACCGTATACTCACTCAGATACAATCAGCTGCAGCCTCTTCTGGTAAGACGCAATAAATATTACATCAACTTCCCCTACAATGTGGCCGTGATCTTCTGTTACACAGATAGTGTCATTGTAACTGTGTTGCATCTGTACATGATAATGTCTGGGTTTGTGGGGTACAGTAAATCAAACAGTACTTACAGTCAGCACAGATGATATCTGCACCCATGCTAGAAGGTCAAGGACGAAGTGACTACAGTGTGAATCAAGACAGCTTATCACTGATCATGAAAACATTCTCTCTGTTCTCCGTATGTGTGTGTGTGTGTGTGTGCGTGTGTGTGTGTGTGTGTGTCATAGGTGTCCAGAATCTGCCCGACCAGACACTATTCAGCCCTGTTTACTGCCCTGTAAGAAAGATTGCATTGTGACTCCTTTCAGTGAATGGACAGCCTGCCCTACCACATGCCTGCCAGGTATTGATACAGTCTCTTCACACAACCTTTAGCTGTGACATTTCAGTGGTACCTCACTTACAAGGTACCACTGAAATGTCAGTGGTACAAGAATTTTCACCTGAAAATAAAAAGTCTGTTTATTTACCCACCCTCATGTGGTGCTCTTATTTGTCCTGTAGAACACATAAGTAGATTTTTTTTACTCTTACCATACAACAATAATGTTTTCTTTTTCTTCGTTTAAACTATAAAAAATAGAATTCTGTCATCATTTACTCAACCTCAAGTTGTGCCAAACCTGTATGAGAAGACATTCATACAGGCCTGGAGCAACTTGAGGGTGAGTAAATGATGACAGAAAATTCCTTTAATACAGTAATAACAAAAAAACAATGCTATAATTTAAAATAACAATGACACTTTCTGTTTGTATATATTTTAAAATGTCATTTATTTCTGTGAAAGCTTAATTTTTTTAGCATCATTACTCCAGTCTTCAGTGTCACATGATCCTTCAGAAATCATTCTAATATGCTGATTTGCTGCTCAAGAAACATTTCTTATTATTATCAATGTTGAAAGCAGTTGTGCCGTGTCATATCTTTGCAGAAACTTTTTTTTTCAGAACTTTTTGGTGAATAGAAAGTTGAAAAGAATTTAAGCACTTAATGGAAATAGCAATCTTTTGTAACATTATAAGTGTCTTCACTGTCTCTAATGCATCCTTTCTGAATAAAAGTGTTAATTAATCTAAAAAATTCTTACTGACCTTAAACTTTTGAACAGTAATGTATAGTATATCTAGCTCCATAAAGGACCAAAAAAGCACCTTAAATGTATCGTAGAGGTGGTCCATAGTGCCTGTCATAATGTTCCCTGTCTTGTGAAGCCATGCAATAACTTTTTGAAAAGACTGAAATATAAGTTATTATTAGCTGAACATATTGGTGACCTAAGCTCTTGAAAGGACATTATAAACGCTAGGATAGAAAGGCCTGCGTTCACTTTCTTCAAAGAACTTCTTCTTTTGTGATCCACAGAAAAAAAAGGTTTGGCAGGCTTGATTGCTCAAAATAGCCAATGCTATGGCTGCAGAGTGAACTGACTTTCTTTTAAAAGGGACTTTGTATAAAAAATAAAAAATGAGCTACATAAACCAGAGTTTATTGTGTTGCCTCATTTAAATTTACTCTAACTGCCTTTCTATAAACATGATTTTTGCTTATAAAAATTCCGCAAATGCTGTTGTGTATAATGAATTAGGAATATTCCAACTTTCATTTGATTGAAAACCACATTGCCTAATATTTTGACTCATACCAACTCTCTCTTATCTAATAATTAATTTTTTTTCCTAGGAGATAAAGCATAATATTTACAGAGTTTGTTATTATAAACTAGAATTCATAACCTCCATGAGGACAGTGTGTTGATAAATAATCAGGGATTTACACTTTCACACAATCGAGACTGCTAGGATGTGATGTCTTACACCTCTGCTGTAAACATGGTGAAAGCCAGACCACATACGTGAAGATCATTCTCAGAGGGACTTTTCTTACCCACAGAACAGTTTTAATACTCTTTAATGAGACAATTAATTGACAATTACTTCCACTAAAGAAACAAGGAATAAACAGGCATTTATTATAACTGAATCAAATGGTAACATTTGAAGAAATGTTTTAAATAACTGATATCCCCTTTGTAAATAGTGTGCTTTGCCCTGTTTTGGTCTTCTGTTATTGAAATCACCTTCTTAATTGTGCTATTATCAGTCTTTTAGTAATTAGTGATGTGTAATGAGCCTTACAACGTCTGTTAAATGAAGTCGTTACATCAGCTTAGGATCCATACAGGGAACAGGAAGTGAACTCCACCAGAGAATCATATCATTACCTCTTATCTAAAGAGCTCTTTGAATTGTTCCTGCTGTGGTAACCTCTGTCAGAATACTAATAAAGTGAAAGATGGGTGAAAGTAATGTTTTCTTTGTGTTTGTACTGTGCAGTGAACAGCAGCATGCCCTCGCAGTCACGATTCAGGATCATCATCCAGCGGGCGGCCAATGGGGGTCAAGAGTGTCCAGATACTTTATATGAGGAGAGAGAATGTGAGGCTCTTCTGGTTTGTCCTATTTACAGGTGAATAAACTGCAGTTGCACTAGTGGTTTACCAATTTCTCAGCTAGACCGATACAATGTTTGCGGTCCAGCCTGTTTTGGTTTTGTGGAGTTGAGAGTATCAAAACCTTTTACAAATGCACACAGCAGTTCAGAATCGCATGCAATGAAATGCATGAATGAATATATTATATGCTGTTTTGTACGCTTACAATACTATCCTCAAATTACACAAGTAACACATTGTAGCTGTAATTTACTGCACAAGTAAATGCCAAGCTATTTGCACATTTCTCTGCCTCATGAATATATGTGAATGCGATTTTGCTGTTGTAATTACTTTTTAAATTGTTATTCTGCCAAGTTTATTCACAAATAGAAGAAGGTTGATTTTTTTAACACAATAATAGTTATAACAGATAGCATTTTGTTTCTGTCAATTAGTCCCATTAAAAATAAATAAATAAAACACTTGTATGCAGACATTTCCGGAGGAATAACCTGTAGCTCTGGCGCATTGTACTTCATGCTTTTACACCATGCAAATAAACCTCAATCCATGCTTCTGAATGCCTGAAAAGTCACAGGGCGTTGTTGAATAACAATGATGTGGAGCCGGCATACACTAACATTCAAAAGTTTGTGGTCAGTACATTTTTATTTATTTTTTGCTTTGAAAAATAAATACATAAATACTTATTTGGCAAGGATGCACTAAATTGATCAAAAATAACAGTAACGATTTAGATTATTTAAATAAATAAATTGTGTTATTTTAACCTTTTTATTCATCAGAGAATCGTGAAGAAACATTGATAATAATTTCGACATTGATAATAATAAGTGTTTCTTGAGCACCAAATAAGCAATTTTACATCAGCTTTTCATCACAGGAATAAATTACAAATTACATTTAAAACATTTTTTAAAATTTACCAACCCCAAACTTTTGAATGTTAGCATATTAGATAATTCTCATACTCCACTCCATCATACCCAGTAATGCTGAATGTCGTGTTATGTAAAGAATAACTGACGACGGGCTGTTGAATTATTAATTATACCCGAGGTGTGCATTATTTTCTAACACAATGAACTTGTAATTCAACGGACCAGAGTCAAGAGCCAGCAAGGAGGCCCCATGTCAGGGTTCAGACAGTAATGCTTTGATAAAGTAAAACTTTGATAAAGTTTCAGTCGAGTGTGTTAATGTTTGAAAATGAAGAGGCAGCACTATAAAACTGGTGCAAACTGCAGAGAAGTGGAAAAAGAGAAAAGAAAGTGAGCAAGATAAGGGTAAGTGATGGCAACTTCTGACACTTGCTTGTTTGTCACGGAGGTCAAAGGAAGTCAACAGTATTTACATGTTTTCAAACAGCCATTCAGTTTTTTTATTCACTTTGGTGTTTATCAAATAACACAAAATATTTAAATATGCCATATCTTTATTCAAAAATGTGTTTACACTTAGGCCTATTTTGCATTTTAATCAGGAATAAAACATTCCAGACCAGAAAATAGTTTATTATGTATTATTATTATTTATAATAATAATAATAATAAATTATTCTCTTTAATTGTCATAGCCCAGGTGTAATCTCACTAAATGTTCTTATTTTTTTTCTGAAAGCAATGGTTAAACTTTTAAAAAGTTGTAAAAATTGTAAATAATTGTTAAAAGTGCTTAAAAAAAAAAATATATATATATATATAATAATATA
>NW_015505809.1:87196-92147 GCF_001515645.1 Sinocyclocheilus grahami
ATAAACATTTTTGTTACTTCAAATAACTGAAATAAAATACTTAAACTGTTTTATTTTAGCTAGTTAACAAGGCAATATTTCCCATTTCATGTAGTTTGTTATGATGTTCTAAAATAACTAACACTAAAACTGAAATGAAATGTAATAACTTTATAGACATTTAAAAATAACAAAACTAATAAAAACAACAAAAACAATAGAATTACTAAAACTTTAACTAAAATGAAAATGACGGCAGAAAATATAAAAATAATGCAAAATATTATCAAAAACTATAATAGTATCTGAATGATACTAAAATAACAGGTGTCAGTGTAAGATGTGTGTACGATGGGGTTGGTTATGGGGGGGGCCTCTTTTGAAAATCTGCTTAGGGCCCCTAAAATGCAAGGGCCGGCCCTCTTGCCTGACTACTGAGAAAATGACAAGTAGCTTTTAAGTTGCTGAACTATTTTACTGATAAAATCGTCAGAGTGGCGCTGACAACACGTTTCTGTGCGTGTGTATGTTTCCATGTGTTTGAGTGTGTCTTTACTGTACTGTATGTGTGTGTATTTGTAAGGAGAAATAGAGTGCTTACCATACGTAATAAAACATAATTTTGTGGCAAAAACATGGAAATAATTTGGCATTTTTATCATGTTGTTTGCTATATTTATTTGCTTGGTCAGTGTCTTTGTGAGTTTTGGTTCTTTTGCTGTTGTAAGCTGTAAGACCTTTTGAAATAATGGAAATCGTTTGGCGAAGTGATACGGACATGTAATGCGGACGAGCCCTCCCTGGAACTACTTTAACCGTGCGTTTCCTGAAAATAATTGCACACCTTTCGTTCATAAACCATAATCAGATTCAAGCATCCAACAGCCCCGTAGTATAAATTACAATATTTTTAAACAGCATTTTCTTCAATATGTTTTTTATGCATGCAGCTTTAATGATCTAATCTTAAATACCCTCAAATTCATTTGGAACCTGAATGGAATATTTGCCCTTTTAAGCATGTATTTGCATTGAACTAGTGAATGTATTAGTTCATATTAACCATTGACCGCTCTGATCTCTAGACGTCGGCATTGGTATCTGCCATTGAAATCCCTTGTAATTAAAACTATCGACAAGAAACTGTTTAGTATGCTGAAACAAAGTCATTCATTTAATGCAGTACTTCATTACCACTGGTTTATAGGATTTATTCAACAGTCACATTTATTTTATTTTTTTTGCAAGACTTGACCTGGGTCACATGGAGTGAATGTAATTTTCCTGTGAAAGCCTCTGAATAGAAAGGCACATAAAAGATTGTGACAGCATCAGACTGGATAGCAATGGTTTAAGTATTGTAACCTGTGCTTAATTTAAGCCGGATCCTGTTCCAGAAAATGTCTGATTTTGGATTTTTCGTTCTGGTAAGGATCCACCATTAGATCGTGACATTAGATCGTGACAGTGCATGCGTGCATATGAGAGCGAGCGCATATTTGGAGGTTATGCATTGGTCCTCAACATATTTTTGACCGTGACCAGTCAGCTTTCTTCAAACTCACTCTCGTTGATGTTTTGTGAGCAGCAGAACGCTTGTAGAGAGTGTAATAATACCAGAAATAATACCAAATAAAGTGAACTATTATAATGTATAAAGATTATAAACACTATAAACCAGGGGTGCCCAAACTCAGTCCTGGAGGGCCGGTGTCCTGCAGAGTTTAGCTCCAACCCTAATCAAACACACCTGAACCAGCTAATCAAGGTCTTACTAGGCATACTATAAACTATAAACTACACTATGCTATAAACATAGTTACATACGTTAGTATAGCTCACTCCAAAACAAATCATATAATCACATGG
The DNA here is from genome assembly GCF_001515645.1 of Sinocyclocheilus grahami. NCBI lineage: Eukaryota > Metazoa > Chordata > Actinopteri > Cypriniformes > Cyprinidae > Sinocyclocheilus > Sinocyclocheilus grahami. The sequence continues at coordinate 89,045 of NW_015505809.1, forward strand.
AGTGAATGTAATTTTCCTGTGAAAGCCTCTGAATAGAAAGGCACATAAAAGATTGTGACAGCATCAGACTGGATAGCAATGGTTTAAGTATTGTAACCTGTGCTTAATTTAAGCCGGATCCTGTTCCAGAAAATGTCTGATTTTGGATTTTTCGTTCTGGTAAGGATCCACCATTAGATCGTGACATTAGATCGTGACAGTGCATGCGTGCATATGAGAGCGAGCGCATATTTGGAGGTTATGCATTGGTCCTCAACATATTTTTGACCGTGACCAGTCAGCTTTCTTCAAACTCACTCTCGTTGATGTTTTGTGAGCAGCAGAACGCTTGTAGAGAGTGTAATAATACCAGAAATAATACCAAATAAAGTGAACTATTATAATGTATAAAGATTATAAACACTATAAACCAGGGGTGCCCAAACTCAGTCCTGGAGGGCCGGTGTCCTGCAGAGTTTAGCTCCAACCCTAATCAAACACACCTGAACCAGCTAATCAAGGTCTTACTAGGCATACTATAAACTATAAACTACACTATGCTATAAACATAGTTACATACGTTAGTATAGCTCACTCCAAAACAAATCATATAAATGTAACGGTATTCAGAACAGAACAAGAATGAAATAAAAATATATAAACCAAAACAAAGCGAAACTGAAAGTACCAGTCGTTAATTGGGCTCACGTAGGCTACCTCTCATTCGGCACAAATCCTAATGTTTTCCATATTCGCAATGTATTTGAATGAAACTATTATTTATATTGTAGAGGCTTTGTACTTCACGCGTGTTCGTATATCGACAGAAATATCATCTTCACATGAACAAAAATGTGCTTGGCATACAAAGTGGACCAGTTTTACCACGGACTATTTAAATTGACCAGTGTAACCTTTTTTGGGGGGGTTGACTGTATTTTATTTTGATAATGAACAGACTGCGATGTTTGAGTTATGAATATGTGGTGTGTGTGTGTGTGTGTGTGTGTGTGTGTGTATAGTCATACAGATAAGAGTAAGACATAATTCGAAAGCACAAAGTGTTTACTTTTATTTTTGCACACTCAATAACAACAGAACATTTGTGATTTTGTAAAATAAAGCAAGGATGCGCGTTTAATTAAAACTGTTACTTATATAAGTCAGATATTTTTTGCATATTTATACCTATACTGTGATTGAACTTTATTTTTATGAAAACAAATTTTGTTATTTTTAATGTATCTTAGATATAAATTTTCCTAAAATCATCCTGGCAACCCATTTTTGACCCAGGGTTTGAAACTGTGCCCTAGTTAGGTTAATGCATAAACTTGTGAACGATGGTCTCTATATAATTGTGGCATCACCGTTTAGTGATGTAATTGAATGTTCCGGGAAAACTTACGTTGTGTTTTCAGTGTCGGTCACAGCGCCTTTTAATTGCTGATTTGGATCTGGCAATTATTCATTTACAAATTAAGCACTGATTTGTAACCATAAGACTATTGATATGCAGTGCGATTATCATGAAAGATCTGCTTACATGTGTACATCTTTGTATTATTTTGTGTATTTTTATAGTATATATACAGTATTATATTTATAAGTGCCTGTCTTGGACTATAACAATACATTAAAAATGTATTTCATGATAGCAATGCAGGGGATTCTATATCACTATAAATCTTCATCTCTTTTTTCAGATGGAAGACACACAGATGGCATCCATGTACTCTGGTCCCAGATTCTGTCCAGCAGGGAATGACGGGAGCCAGTGAATCGTGTGGTAAAGGATTAGAGATGAGAGGTAAGAGAAGTTTGCTCTATGTGAAAGAGTGGATTCTCATGGTACACTAAATAGCCACCTGTTGTTGCTCTCCGTCTGAGATATGTGCATCACTGTGGACGTATATGGCTGTGTTCATGGCTTTGAGCTCTGGTTTGTTCATTGGCACTGTACAGTGTGTGAAGTGTGAATGCAGCATGCTGCAACCATGCTGTGTGATTATGACAGAATGGAAGTGAAAGATGTCAAACATCACATACAATGAAATGGAACAGTCTGCCTTAAGGGCACAGGTGACATGCTTTGGGGGAAAAAAGCGTGTGAAGTCACATTATACTTTTTGATTTACAGGGCTGTTTCTGTATATGTGTGTTTTATCCTGTAATTTGCACTGTAAAAAATATTTTTTTGAAGCTGTAAGTTTTACAAGAAAATACTATTTCAGTCTTTCTACTTTAAAGTTTCATGTTTAATTAAATGTGTTTAACACCATTTTTTTTGTGTAAACATATTCTCTGTAGAAATATCAACATATTCTAACATTTTTGTGAAAATGTCAGTATTATTCCAGATATTAACTGGATTCATTTGAGTACAGTTTTTGATGAACTATGTGTCATCACAGTTGAATGTGATTTTTTTTTAGAAATGTTGAAAACTACTCAAATAATACTTATTTATTACTTATTTAATATTTCCATTCAAATAGTTTGAAATATAATGAGTTTTTGATTTATATGAAAATATCTGTATTCCTGTTTGAATATACATGATACATGTTAAATTATATATATATATATATATATATTTGATAATGGAGTATTGTAGTTATTATAAAGTGTATGTAAAAGAGAGAACGTCTCGGTTACGTATGTAACCCTCGTTCCCTGAAGGAGGGAACGGAGACGTCACGTCGGAGGACCGATGAAATTGGGATCTCGCTTAGAGGGACCAATCTACTTAGAGTGTAAACTAAACGAGCCAATGCACATTGGCATGTGATTATTGCATCCAGCTGCTGCGCATATTCAGGTTTTCGCTGAGGAGCCGAGCCGGTGACCCGGGCGCTCAGCGGTGGTACAGGAGCTGTGGCGACGGGACGTGACGTCTCCGTTCCCTCCTTCAGGGAACGAGGGTTACATGCGTAACCGAGACGTTCCCTTTCAGTCGGTCACTCTCAACGTCACGTCGGAGGACCGACGAAATTGGGATCCTACCAAAGGGCCACAGCTACTGCCCCTTCCAGTGTCCTGTGGAAGCCACCTGCGCCCCTATTTTTTGGCGTAGGCCAGGGCTTCTTCACAAGACGACCAGCTACTGCTTCAATGGCACTAC
>NW_015505809.1:98433-109195 GCF_001515645.1 Sinocyclocheilus grahami
TGGGGCCCCGTCCAAACCCCTGATACTGCAAGCCCGTTGTACGTGGCCCCCCAGCCGGTGGTTGAGGCATCTGTGCAACCCAGCATGCCTGGAGACCTGCTCCAGGGGCACTCCTGCCCGGAGGAACGCAAGGTCTGACCACGGGGTGAAGGTTTGGCGGCAGGCCGGTGTCACCTGGACCCGGAAGGTGCCGCGTTGCCACGCCCACCTCGGGACTCGGCCATGGAGCCGGTGCTGCAGCGGTCTCATATGGAGTAGCCCTAGTGGCGTGACTGCCGCCGTGGCCGCCATATGCCCCAGGAGCCTCTGAAACAATTTCAGTGGGACCGCCATCCTGCTCTTGAATGTATTCAAGCAGTTCAACACCGACTGAGCACGTTCCTGCGTGAGGCGTGCTGTCTGTTCGACCGAGTCCAACTCCATACCGAGAAAAGAGATCCTCTGCGTCGGGGAGAGTTTGCTCTTTTCCCAGTTGACCTGAAGGCCCAACAGGCTGAGGTGTGAAAGCACCAAGTCCCTGTGCTCGCACAACTGATCCTGAGACTGGGCGAGTATGAGCCAATTGTCGAGGTAGTTGATGCGAATGCCCTGCTCTCTCGTGGGAACAAGGGCTGCCTCCGTAACTTTCGTAAAGACACGGGGCGACAGGGACAGCCCGAAGGGCAGGACCTTGTACTGGTATGCCCGCCCCTCGAACGCAAACCACAGGAATGGCCTGTGGTGCGGAAGGATCGAAACATGAAAGTACGTGTCCTTCAGGTTGATCGCTGCGAACCAGTCTTGGGGACGGATACACCTGAAAGTGCATTTCTGCGTGAGCATCTTGAACGGGAGCCGGTGAAGGGCCCGGTTCACGACGCGCAGGTCCAAGATAGGTCTCAACCCACCGCCTTTCTTGGGTACAATAAAGTAGGGGCTGTAAAACCCCGACCTCATATCGGCTGGAGGGACCGGCTCTATCGCGTCCTTCGCCAGTAGGATTGCGATCTCTGCACGCAAGACAGGGGCATCTGCTGCTTTCACTGACGTAAAGTGGACGCCCCTGAACTTGGGAGGGCGCCGGGCGAACTGAATCGCATAGCCGAGCCTGACGGTTCGACGGAGCCATCGAGACGGGCTGGGTAGCTCTAGCCAGGCTCCCAGACGCCGCGCAAGTGGCATCAACGGAACTACAGGCGTACCCGCAGCGGGGCAGCGTGAAAGAACGCAGGGACCCGGCCCGGGCGTCTCTTTGCCGGTCCGAGGCGGGGTCTGAGTGTGTAACACTGACCTGCGTTTGAGCAGAGGGTGCGTGGGTAGTCCGTTGGTTCGTCCTCCCGATCCGCCCACTGCTGCTCACTGGCGAGAGAGGAGGGTGAGTGTGATACGTACTAGATCGTCCACAACCCCCCGTCCCCTCTGGGGACCCAAAAATAGAGGAATTGCTCTTTGTCGAGAATTTGGGTACCACCGACCGAGGTCATTGGTGGAAAAAGATTCTCCACCCGGTCCTCCTCCGGGGGAGGGAGTGGTGTGCTTACCATCTCCTGAAGAGCACGTCCCTCCACCTCTGGGTCGCCCGTCTCCGGGCCTCTTGCTCTCTCGCTTGCCACCAGGTTTGGCGGGGGGCCTGGACGGGCGGGGCGGCTGCCCTGCGACCGGCTCCACGGCACAGCTTTGCTGGAGGCTGCAGGAGCTCTGCTCTTGTTTGGCGGTGGCAGGGGGGCCGCCCTCGGCGACGGCAGCAGCTGCACACCGGCAGGATGTACCTGATGGCCTCAGTCTGCTCTGGTCAGCGGAGAACCGCTGGGCACGTTCTCCACCGTGTCGCCGACAGGCCGGCCTGGGACACGGGGGCGTTCAAGAATCGTGTCTTGTCCGTCTCGCGCATGTCAGCCAGTCACAGCCAGAATTGGCGCTCCTGGACCACCATAGTGGACATGGCACGACCCAGAGACCGCGCCGTAACCTTCGTCGCTCGTGGCGCGAGGTCCGCCGCGGTGCGGAGTTCTCTCTGAACTTCCAGGTCGTGACCACCCTCGTGCAAGTCCCTCAGTGCCTTGGCCTGGTGCACTTGCAATCACGCCGTAGCGTGTAAGGCGGAGGCAGCTTCTCCACCGGTCGTATAGGCATCGCTGGCCAGCCGAGGACCTACAGACCTGGGCGGGGAGGCACGGTTCTCCCTGCCGGTTGGAGACGGTATTTAGGACACAACTGCATCGCAACCGACCGCTCCACCGGGGGGACCCTTGTAACCCCCTAGCTGCCCCACCATCGAGGGTGGTGAGGGAGGAGGATCCAGCAAATCAGTTTCCGGCAGTAAAAAGGTGCCGTCCACGACCTGTTGAGCTCCTCATGCACCTCCGGGAAGAAAGGCACCGAGGCGGGGCGCTGAGAACCAGTGCGGACCGCCCCGGGAACCAATCGTGCAACCTTGAGGGCTCGGGACACGGTGAAAGGCTTCACTCGAGCCCTACCCCTACGGTGGCCCGGGAAAGCATAGCCATTATTTCTGGATCCGATCCAGGCATTGCTACGGTCCCGGAGGAGAGCAGCGCAGCCGAATCTTCCTCTCCAGAAAGCTCTGGCTCACCCTCCGATGCTGCAATCGACATCTGATCGTCGGGGGGAGCCTCGGAAGAAACAGGTGGTACCCCCCGGGAGGGTTCCAGCCTGCTCTTTTTGAGAGCTCCGCTGGTTTCGAAGTGCCGGCGGGCTTGGGGATCCCCTTTCTCTCTTAGGGGAATTCCTCACCGTGACCGTAAGACCAGTCCGCCCACCGCTAGAAGAAGGACGCCCCCGGCTGCCACCAGAGGGAACCCCAGATCTAGGCAGTGGCACGGGCACTCCGCCCCCTTGCAGGTAACGGAGTCCGGTCCGCAACTCCGAGATGTTCATACCCCCGCAATGGGAGCATGAGCCATCCACGAAAGCCACCCCAGTGTGCTTCATGCCCAGGCACGAGAGGCAGGGATCGTGACCATCACCCAGCGCCAGGTAATGACCGCATCCAGAACGCCCGGGTGATATGTTGTCTATAGCAAGACCCACATCGTCTTTATAAAGATGTAACGTCAAGTTTGCCAAGCAACGTCGTCTTTAGAAAGACGCACCCGAAATGTCTCTTTTAGGGGAAAAAGCTCTTTTAGCGTGCTGAGGCGCACAGGGGAGATGATCATCTGCAACACCAACAGGGGGTAGTGCAGCCTGATGTGTGCAACCCACTCAACACGGGAAACCACCACCGCTGAAGCGCCGTCCACCAACACGAAGAGCTCTCCAAGAGCGCGCTGAACTCGTTCAGTCTTTTCTCTCAGTAGAGTAGTCAGGAGCAGAACGATGTGATCGCTCGGCTCCGAAGCGAAAAGCTGAATATGCGCTGCACCTGCTGCCTACTTATACTCACGCTGTGATCAGCAGCAGCTGGATGCAATAATCGCATGCCAATGTGCATTGGCTCGTTTAGTTTACACTCGAAGTAGATTGATCCCTCTAAGCGAGATCCCAATTTCGTCGGTCCTCCGACGTGACGTCGAGAGTGACCGACTGAAAGGGAACTCAAAATTGAAAGCCTATCAAAATTATTTAATAAATAGATTTTTCGAACATCTTCAATAATATTCAAACATTCCGTATTTTTCACAGAAGCCTTGAATTTATTGAGATCCAATTAAACTAAATGATTGTGTCCAGAAGTTATTACGTTTAGACACAATGTAATGTGACATTTTAGTGACCTTCCCCGGTTTATCAGAATATCATATTGGTACAGTGGAAGAAAGCTGACATTTTTGTGCCGAGTCAAAGGTCAGTATTATTCCAGATATTGAGTGCATTCATTAAAATTAATGAGGCCATTCATTGGAAATAATAAGTCTGTGTAAATGTTATCCTGCAATGGAAGATTCAAATAGCCAGCAGTAAGTAGCCCCCATAGCAAGGTTAGGATATGGGTTATGTGAAGATGGACTGCAGCGAGCACTTGCCTGTGTGCCGATTGAATTTCATGGTTTATTTAAACCAGCACTTGACATACTGTTGACCTCCCCTTGGATCTCGCTGCATGAGGGCATAAATTAAAGTAAACAATAAATCTCGGCTAATTTACAAATGTTCACTGATTCATTCCTGCTTTTAATTCTACCAGAACTAACTGCGAGCACCGCCACCGCAACTGCCATAAGCTCTTGTTTTAGCTTAGCCAAGTGATTAAAAATTACGCAGGTTGTTTATGTACCCCGGATGATTTATTGTTGTATTTTAGGCAAGCATCCCCGGCTGGTGTAATTTGATTATGCTTGGCGTACTCAGGTGGAGTGGTGACTTGAGACAGGCTCACCGCCACACAGATGCAAATGAGCCAGCAGCAGAGTCCTGCTGTGTTTGAGAACACTTACTCTATCAGCATCCTCCAAAATAAATAACAGGTCTAGAAGGCAATGCAGTAAATGACACTAAATGAACCAGAAAGACAGATACCTCTGCAAAACTAATGTGAACCTCACATGCATTGTGCTTTCACAGACAGTTTTACAACGACAGAGTAACCACAAGTCATTAGATTTCAGTGAGAATTTGGAGATGTGAGGTGATATGAGTGACTGCATCCGTTGGTGATCATGTGAGCACTAGTGTCGCTCTCTCATTGGTAGTCTGGTCTGATCTCATTACCCTTGGCGTATAATGTTAACATGTATGTTTTTGTACATTTTGGACATATGCATATGATGTATTGACAGCATCTATAATATATGCACAGCATTAGAAACTAAATTGTTTTTATTTATTTTTATAGCTACAGTTTACTATTATTTTTGGAGCCATCCATACCCTAAACCTAACCACCATATAAAAAATAAGCTATATAAAAAATGTAACAGGCAAATATATATATATATATCATTTGGACCAATCAGACACACAATATTTCATAAGATTTAACAAATCAATTATTCATTAGATTAACAAATAATCAGACCCCTCACCCAATAAACATACTGGGTGCCAGCATGTTTGTTAATGATCCCAGGCCCCTGGTTACCATGGCAACCAGGACACCTCAGCCAGATCAGATACACTTTTACAACCTAAAAAGTATGTGGAGAGAATCTTCCTCCTACTCAGTTCTCTCTGAAACAGACACATACTGCTATAGGAAATGACTTCTTACATTAATTCATAGACACATTTACTTTGCTGCCGTACTATGGGTGCAGCAGGCGCAATGATATTACGCAGCGCCTGAAAATAGGCTAACTTCTGTCAACATAACCAATGTGACCACCTGCTTGCACAGGGATTTTCAGGTGCTGCGTAATATCATTGTGCCTGCTGCACCCATGGTACGGCAGCAAAGTTCCTTGATAATTACGCCGGAATGAGAGTATAGTTCCTAGTCATATCGGCCTAGAAAATAGCAACTTTTCATTTTCCGTCGGTCTTAGTACCCGATGTAACTACAGAAGAGTCAAGTTTTAAATAGGAAAAATATCGAAACTCTTTGGTCATTTTTAATCGAGATGCTAACGGTCTAATCAGATTCAATGATCTATGCTAAGCTACAGCTAAAAGTGCTACCGCCAGACCCGGAGATCGGCTGAATGGATTCGAAAACGGTAAAACTCAACTGTTTAACTCTAGGGGAGTTGGAAAATGAGCCTATTTTCAAAAATAGTGGAGTGTTCCTTTAAGTCAGTATTCTATGAACTTAAGAGGATGCATGTAATGCATTTGTAAGCATGTATGTAAGGTGATTCATATAACTGAAGTTTTAGATGCTGTTCTTGATCAAAACTTTACATATAAATCCCTGTGATCACTAGTGAAATCGTGCTGGAGGGTGGAATTATGTCATTGTTTGTATAAAGTTAAACTCTACTCCCCTTTGTCCCACTGCCAGCAGTCACTGTCATTCATATCGCCTCAAATCACCAACTGTCATCGAAAATGTATGACTGAATTTCAGTGTAGGCAGGAACACTTTGGAGGTCACCAAGTCACTGTAAAGTTGGTTGCTAGTATGTGTCCTTGCACAGTGAACCCCCTACCAGCAACCAACAGTACAACGAACACTCCTGTCATAGTCTACAAAACCTTCTGCACATGCAGAAATCTGTATGATCAGATGGGTTGTATTTTCCATTATAGCATGTCAATGACTGGAGTATTTTTGGATTTGCTCTGGTAAATTTTAGCTGACAGAAATTTGCATCACATTCGGTGTAAGTACTATTAGGGTGAATTTTTGCAGCCAGTGTTCAACGCTTTGTCGTTTCACTTTTGGTTTGAAAAAGCTGCTTGTATTTTTATTTTTTATTTTTTTGAGCAAGGGTTTTTTTCAGTTGGGGATCTTATTTTGCACAATTTGAATTGAGCAACTCTTTGGTATCCACTAAATCATGTTGGGGGTATTTAAGAAGGCACATATATTGATTATACTACACATGCTAATCTTCGTCTCACATTATGGATTCAAATGTCTTAGTTAATCAGTTCCCATTATTATGGGGTGGCTATGGGAGTGTTTTTCACAGTGCATGTTGGTGTTGTGAAGAGCTTCAGTAGTCATTTAAATGGGCTTGCATTCCCACTTATCAAGACCTTAATTTTAGGAGCACATGAAAGGGTTACTCTAATGAAAAGAGTCGTCTTCGGGGGGTGCGTTAATGAGTACTGAGGAGCTTAGCTGGCAAGTCTGACAGAGTCTTTTTAAGGGCCAAAAAAGTTCTCTTCCGTGTCCTTTTGAGTAGTCAGCAAACACTGTCACCTTTGTAAGTGGCTGCATTATTAAGTTGATCCCTGTCATGAGCCGAGATAAGAATAAAATGTTAACAATAGGTGGAGGAGATAAACTGAAAGAGAGGGGTATAGGGATGGAGGAGAGAGGGGAAATAATTGTGCTAAAAATGGGCAGCCTGGGCGCTCCAATCAGAATGTCACTACTGTCAACCTTTCTGTCTCTGGGGCACAGCGGGAACCGGGAACGTATGTGAAGAAGAAAAGGAAGCTAGTAGACACAGAGTAGGAGGGAGAAACTGATGTCTATCCTGGTAGGCATATGAAATTCTAAAGATTAGGGGAAAAAAGAATCTCATATGAAAACTCATATTTAACATTTGAATCTGAAGGGCAAAATGCTCAGAATCAATATTCAGTCCTGTGCACAATGTCATTTTAGGACATAATATGCTACACAGTTCTGTTGATTCTGATTGGTCTATCGTATCATTCAGTGTTTTTAATGACCACTAGTCACTTTGTTATAATAAAATAATTTGAACTCAAATGGGTATGTTATATAGCCTACCATTCAAATGTTTGGGATTGGTGGGATTTTCTAAATGTGTTTTGAAAGAAGTCTCTTTAATGCTCACCAATAATGCATTTATTTGATCAAAAATACAGTTAAAAAAGTAATATTGTGAATATTATTACAATTGAATATGTTTTCTATTTTCGTGTTTTTTTTAATGTAATTTATTCCTGTGATGGCAAAGCTGAATTCTCCGGTCTTCAGTGTCACACGAAAATTCAGAAATCATTCTAATATGCTGATCTGGTTCTCAAGAAACATGTCTATTTATTATCAATGTTGAATAATGTCCCTTATGTGCATATACTGTAGAGCTAACAAACAGCGGGCCAGTGCAAAAATACAGATAAAATGCCTTTGCAATCCTAATCTGAATATGTAATTTTTATGACTGTAGAAACACGAAAGCAAACTGATGTTTTATTAAAACACCATCCCACGTCTATATACTATCTCCACCCACGTTACTCTGAAGTGGAGAGAGCAAACAGTTTGGTCAGAGAGCAACATTTGAAATTCAAAGGAATCAGGAATCAATAAGATATGTTAAAGGCATATGTTTACATGTATGCCTCTTCAAAGACATCAGAGGGTCACTTTCTGAGATAACAGTATCACATTGCCCTATAGGGAAGGTGCCGCATGCCCATGCGGATGTTAGTCAAATGTGATTTCGGGCTCCTGAAATGGCACTTCAACATGCACAGGGTCTTTGTTCTTTATTCTAAACTCTATATTGATCCCTCTCTTCTGTGTTCAGAGAATGTCTGGCACAAATCTGCAAGGGTTGGAATTTTATTTCCTACAGATCTGAATCAATACATTATTAATTATCAAGGTGGTACATGCAGTGGAGAGTGAACACCTACTAAACTATATATATATATATATATATATATATATATATATATATATTTGTGCAAATGTCAAATATATATATACATTTTAAAATCTATTTAAAAGTTATCTTAAAGTGTAAAAATATTTCACAATATTACTGTTGTTACTGTATTTTTGGTCAAATAAATGAAGCCTTGGTGAGCACAAGAGACTTTTACAAGCCCAAACTTTTGAACGGTAGTGTATAAATAAAAGGCATTATCATGCATTATCAAGTATATTAAGCTTGGATACAAAAACAAAAGTTTGTTTGAGATCATCTTAGTAATGCTATTGATAAAATATGGACAATAAACTGTGTGTAAACATGTGACCCCCTATCAGTGGAGTTATGTTAATGCAGTTGCTTGGCAATGAAAATAGTCTACGTACATACTATATACATTATAATTCAAATAATTTAATTATAATTATGCATTTTTTAACATATACAGTATTGCTATTGCCACAATTAAATCAACTTCTGTTTTTTTGTATGTTAAATTATGTGTAATTTCTTGGTCGTTGGAGCAATTAATGTTATTTTAGTTGTTCTTCATTGATATTCTGTGTAAACAATGTGAGCTCAACCAATAATAAGACCTGCTATTTAGTCTGAAAAGTTTCCTTCAAGTGCCATCGTTACAGCTATGTGTTAACTGTGCTCCCTTGAAAAGCCTCTGCTGAGTGGAAGTGAACCATGCTGTGGAGGACTCAACATGTCAAAACATGTCATCACGTAAGGCAGAGTGGCAAATTTAAGTCAGTGAGTGGAAAGTCCTCAGCACAATCTCTACTGTCAGCAAGGAAAGCATCACATTGTGGATGCAATGTGCTGAAAAGGTAACAGGTGGCTTCACATTTGCCGAGCATATCATTTATCGTCCCTCAGTGGCGGTGATGCAGAGAAGGACTATTTTCAAATCAGAGCAGAAGAAGAAAGAGTTAAGGTGAAAATTGTATGTCTTTTAGTGTCCATGCCATGTGCAGTTCAGCTGTGAATACATTTCCACATTAATGCCCAAGGAATTGTCATGTCACATATTTTCTGTCCATAAATGCGGCTGATTGGATTGGTGTTGACTGAAGTGTAGAATGACTTACAGTGTAAGCAATGTTTATTAATTTTTTTAAGTAAACATCAATAACTGCAAATGTGCTGTTGTATTAAAGATGTGTTTGATTGTGTGTCCTCGCAGGAGTGAGCTGTGTGGATGAGTATGATGAGATGGCAGCTGTGTCAGAGTGTCTCCAGTGGGCCGGGCCGATGCCGTCACGCTTCAGGAGCTGCTGGGTGCCATGCAGGGATGACTGCACCTTCAGTTCCTGGTCTAAATTCTCTGAATGCTCTGGCTGTGGAAGCCGACGTACACGCAAACGCACACTAACAGGTGAGATTCACTGAGAGAACTCAAAGGTGATTCACAAAGTTGTGAATATGTAACATTTATTATGATAGCTCCACACCTTATGTGCTAATTACAAGCTGTGTAACTCCTGGTTGATTCAAGAGGCTGTAACTTTAGCTTTATAGACTGAGTTCCCTTTTAGTCAGTCACGTTCTACGTTACGTCAGTCGTTACTGACAAATTGGGATCTCGCCCGAGAGCCCAATCACCTTCGAGTGTTAACTAAACAAGCCAATGACAGTTGGCGTGCGTGTTTCGCCACGCGCACCCCGCCCTGCAGCGCAGGTATAAAAGGAGAGAGCATGCAAACGCACATCAGCTTTTCGCTTCGGAACTGAGCCTTCTACTAGGACGAATCTCTGCGAGTGTCTGCAAAGAAACAGCCTAGCGTTGGTGTTACGGCGCGTCAGCGGGAGTTGCCATTCAGTGCTGCTCATCTTCGGCGTGCTGCAGCTGCCATTCTGCGGTCTCGCCGCAACCTCCCCTGGGTGCTTCAGCACTCTCTCTAAAAGAGCTTCACGAGCTTCCATTCTTCCCGGAAATGCATGAGGAGGTTACTAAGTCTTGGAAGGCACCTTTTTCTGCCCGAAACAGACTTGGTGCCTCCTCCGTCCTCACCACCCTCAACGGGGGAACGGCCCAAGGGTATGTAGGATATCAGACCGAATCAGACAATCTCAGATTTCATCAAAACATGGTTGAGGCACGAGGAGTCAAAACATTCCACAAGAGGCCCAAGACAACAGGATGTCATAAATCAGACCCGAGCACTAGCCAGTCTGAAGCAAGGCTAACAAACTCTTTCACAGAACAGTTTTCAACATTAAAACAAAAGGAACACACTGATCATAACAACTCAGGAAGGAGATTGTCAATTTTGGAGCAAGTAATCAAGATTAAATGGTCAAAGAGATGACCACATGACCCTCACGTGATAGTAAACGCAGTCACGAGCCCCGTAAATTGACCTCCCCCACCTCACGACAAAGAACAGACTTTCTGAAATTCCTTACAGACCTCTTAATCTCTGGTCTTCATACATTCACAGAATGGCACGGAAACTGCCTTTCCATGCACCTAAATGACACTAAAAGGACCTGAGCAACTAATCATTTCTCTCCATAATCACTCCATATCGTGTATGTAACCCACATGTGACTTATCAGGTCTTAATCATTTATTG
>NW_015505809.1:111105-115390 GCF_001515645.1 Sinocyclocheilus grahami
CTTCGGAACTGAGCCTTCTACTAGGACGAATCTCTGCGAGTGTCTGCAAAGAAACAGCCTAGCGTTGGTGTTACGGCGCGTCAGCGGGAGTTGCCATTCAGTGCTGCTCATCTTCGGCGTGCTGCAGCTGCCATTCTGCGGTCTCGCCGCAACCTCCCCTGGGTGCTTCAGCACTCTCTCTAAAAGAGCTTCACGAGCTTCCATTCTTCCCGGAAATGCATGAGGAGGTTACTAAGTCTTGGAAGGCACCTTTTTCTGCCCGAAACAGACTTGGTGCCTCCTCCGTCCTCACCACCCTCAACGGGGGAACGGCCCAAGGGTATGTAGGATATCAGACCGAATCAGACAATCTCAGATTTCATCAAAACATGGTTGAGGCACGAGGAGTCAAAACATTCCACAAGAGGCCCAAGACAACAGGATGTCATAAATCAGACCCGAGCACTAGCCAGTCTGAAGCAAGGCTAACAAACTCTTTCACAGAACAGTTTTCAACATTAAAACAAAAGGAACACACTGATCATAACAATTCAGGAAGGAGATTGTCAATTTTGGAGCAAGTAATCAAGATTAAATGGTCAAAGAGATGACCACATGACCCTCACGTGATAGTAAACGCAGTCACGAGCCCCGTAAATTGACTTCCTGATTCTGTCCTAATTCCCTTACATATTAATGGTGGAGTTCCCTTTAAAATCTTAAATGATTCCCTTTGAGCTAAATTTACCTGTTTCCCTTACAGGTATGTGGACATCCCCCCCAGTCGAGCGTGCTATAAGTCTTTGGGGAAGCACGACTTGGTCATCAGGTTTCTCAGAGGGGCAAGGAGGTTAAATCTGCAAGTGCTGCCCCGGGAGGAGGCAGACCCAGCCATCGCTCTGCTCTGTCCCGTTCGCGCTCTGCGCATTTACGTGGACCGTACGCGGAGCTTCAGGACCTCAGACCAGCTCTTTGTCTGCTTCGGAGGACAGCAGAAGGGAAAGGCTGTCTCCAAACAAAGACTTGCCCACTGGTTAGTGGAGGCTATAGTCTTAGCTTATCTCGATTACTTGTGTAACCCTCGTTCCCTGAAGGAGGGAATGGAGACATTACGTCCCGTCGCCACAGTTGCTGTACCACCGCTGTACGGCCAGGGCACGTAGTCTCGGCTCCTCAGCGAAAAAAAACTGATGTGCGTTTGCACGTGCTCTACTTTTATACCCGTGCTGCGGGGCGGGGTGTGCGTGGCGAAACACGCACGCCAACTGTCATTGACTTGTTTAGTTAACACTCGAAGGTGATTGGGCTCTCGGGCGAGATCCCAATTCGTCAGTCTCGACTGATGTAACGTCTCTGTTCCCTCCTTCAGGGAACGAGGGTTACACAAGTAACCGAGACGTTCTCTTTTGCAGCTTGTTTTGCTTGAACGACACAAAAATATGTCTGTCTTGGTGAGAATTTATATAAACAGAATCGATTATATCCTAAGTAAGTGTAAACTGTTGGGGAAAAAAATTGATATAATTTATCAATATATTTGAACCGTGCATTGGATCTTAAAGTGGCAGCAGCCTAATATTCCTGCTGCAAAAATAACTGAATTGTAATATGTATTTCTTTGTCATTAAATGAAATTACTTGTGTCATGAAAAGATTTTGGTCAAATTACACACCCCTATTATGGAGAACTAAACAAATAAACATTTTACAAATAAATGTCAAAAAGTGTACTTAGAAACATATACATAGACATTTTCTGATGAGACATTTTCCAGTGACACATACCGTATTTATACTTTCACTATTTGTGAATTATTTAGAAGAATTCACAAATGTTGAAATAAATGTTTGGATAAATAAAAAAATTATGTAGAAAATAATGTAGAAAAAAATAAATACAATCATACATGAGTAAGGAAGTAAAACGTCTCAGGTTACGTATGTAACCATGGTTCCTCGAGGGAACGAGACGCTGCGGCGGAGGACGCTTCGGGAACGCTCTTCAGCGTGACCCGCTCTGAATCTTGTGTGACCAATAGATGGGCGAGACGTAACGGGTGGGTGATGTAATGCCAGGAAGCTATAAAAGCATGTGCGGTGAGACCAGCGTCAGCTTCTAGGAGTGAAGCAAGCGCTGGCAGAGATGCCGAAAGTATAGCCCCGAGACGCAGCGTCTCATTCCCTCGAGGAACCATGGTTACATACGTAACCTGAGACGTTCCTCTTCAGGAACTCGAGCTGCGTCGGAGGACACTTCGGGAATGACAATGCCCACGCCGCCAGACTTTCAAATCTCGCCTAGTGTGGAAGCGTGTACAGCTAAGGCGCGAGAACAGAGGAGCCAGGAGTGGCT
This sequence comes from Sinocyclocheilus grahami, assembly GCF_001515645.1. NCBI lineage: Eukaryota > Metazoa > Chordata > Actinopteri > Cypriniformes > Cyprinidae > Sinocyclocheilus > Sinocyclocheilus grahami. The sequence continues at coordinate 113,438 of NW_015505809.1, forward strand.
CGCATGTCTAGGCCATAGAACCTGACGAAGGTTAGGGGCGTGGACCATCCCGCAGCGTCGCAGATGTCCTGCATCAAGAGACCTGCCAAGAAGGCCTTAGAGGCCGCCACACCTCTGGTAGAGTGAGCCTTGACCCCAAGAGGTGAAGGGAGATCAGAGGACTCATGGGTAATAGAAATGGCATCTACTATCCACCGACTGAGGGTCTGTTTTGTAGCTGGAAGACCTCCCTTAGGGGGACCATAGCATATCTTAGGCGCAAAGTCAAGATAAGAAGGGGCCACTGAAAGGGCCTGCAGATCCCCAACTCTCTTGAGAGAAGATACCGCCTGAAGGAAGGTAGTCTTGATAGTAAGGTGGCGATCAGAGATCTCCTCGATAGGCTCGAAGGGAGGCCTACAGAGAGCTTTTAGCACCACAGCCAGGTCCCACGTGGGGACACGAGATCGTACCGGAGGCCTCAGCCTCACACCAAGAGGGGCGTGGTAGGCTGCAATAGCCGCCACGTAGACCTTCAGGGTGGAGTGGGTCAACCCTGCGGAGAAACGGGCCTGCAAGAACTCCAGCACTGTACCAACCGGGCAGTTAACTGGGTCGAGCTGGCAGTCTCCGCACCAAGAAGTGAAGTTTCCACTTCAAGGCGTACAGTTTCCTCGTTGAGGGATCTCTGGATTGGAGGATGGTCTCAACAACCTCGGTTGAGAGACTGGAAGCTATGAGTTGTGCCCCCTCAGGGGCCACACCCACAACTTCCACAGCTCCGGGCGGGGGTGGAAGATCATACTCTCTGCCTGTGAGAGGAGATCTCTCCTGACGGGACTCTCCCATGGAGCGCCGTCGAGGAGAGAAATCAGGTCCGAGAACCATACTCGGCCCGGCCAGAACGGGGCTACTAGCAGAAGACGGACCCCGTCCCGGCGCACTCTCTCCATAACTCCTGGGAGCAGAGCGATTGGGGGAAAGGCGTACAGACGAGGCCTCGGCCACATCTGTACCATGGCATCCAGCCCCATTGGAGCTGGATGACTCAGAGACAACCAGAGGGGACAGTGTAATGTCATTTGAGTCGCAAACAGGTCCACCTGGGCCTGGCCAAAAAACTCTCCATATCTGCTTCACCACCCTGGGGTGAAGCATTCATTCCCCAGGCCTCGGCCCCTGCCTCGACAGGATGTCTGCTCCCAAATTGAGATGCCCAGGCCGCGGGCAGGGTGGCCACTCATGACCGCACCCCGACCGGTGAGGGATGCGTCCGTCGCTAGCGTTACGCAGCAACAAGGAGCTCCCAGCACCGGGCCCTGAGACAAGAACCAAGGTTTCCTCCACATTTCCAAGGCACATAGGCATCACCGCATGACCTTGATCATGTGAAGCGGGTTTCCCCTCGGGGAGACCCCTTGGCTTTGAGTCACCACTGTGTGGGTCTCATGTACAGCAGGCCAAGAGGTATCAGAACTCAGAAACTGCTTGAAAGTGAGAGACCGGCCTTCTCTGACTCTCGTGACTGCGGTGAGGAACGACTCGATCCGAGCAGGAGATATACATGCCTGCGTCATGGTCGAATCCCACACCACACACAGAAAAGTGGTTCTTTGTACTGGAGAAAGCACACTTTTCTTGGCATTATGTCTTAACCCCAGCTCTTTTGTGTGAGCGAGAACGACATCTCGATGTTGAACCGCCATGTGCTCTGATTGAGCTAATATCAACCAATCGTCGACGTGGTTGAGTCGTGAACGTGTGGGGTGAGAGTGCAAGGCCAAAGGAAGAACCGGTGTTGGTAGGCTTTTGTCCCCAAAAGCAAACCTCAGGAACTTCCTATCATGAGGAAGGATGCTAACTCTCGAGACTGATCTCTGGTGTAATGAGAGCAGCTAGCTCGGTGCCCTGTAACGGCGGACCGGCAGGGGACAACCGAACCGGCTGCTCTAGAGACCTCCACGGAGGGGGCCA
>NW_015505809.1:115521-140989 GCF_001515645.1 Sinocyclocheilus grahami
CTACGTTGCCGGGCGGTGACTGAGAGTGGCGCTCGCGGGAGACCACTGCGCCCTGGAACACCGGCAGGGTTGGCAGACTGATCTCCTGAGGGCACTGAGTAGAGACGGGCACCGTGTAATGCGGTGTTCTGTGTAACCACTCTTCCCCAGAGTGGCCTGCCCTACGAGGTCCTGAGCCACAGCATCAGGACTCTCATAGCTGAAGTCTCCTATAGAAAACGACGGCCCTCAGACCCACATCGTCTGTTAGGAAGACTAGACCAGAGCCTGCTCAGGGCAGGACCCAATGAAGCACAGTCCGCAGAACCACCTTCCGCTAGAAGCCTTCGGCCTGGGAGCGCCACTCTGACTCTAGACTCTGCGGAGTACAAGAAGTGAGGCCCCCTGAATGAAGGGCCAGAACACGTTAGGTTGGGACTGCTCCGCACAGCAGCCCCTGCTGACCACCTCAACCTCCTCAGAGGAAGAGAGGTAAACTCGTGCTCTCACTCGAGAAAATGTATTTATTTATTTTTATCTCAAGTGCCCCTTGTAGCGAATCAGCTCATAAGGGAAATATGAATAATTAATCATAACTAGTTATAATTAATTATAAATATTAAGATCCGCTGTAGATATTTACTTGACCTCTCAGGGTCAACTGTCTGTCAATTCTAAGAGCATTAATTTCCTGGTTAAGGGAAATAATTTTCTTAGTGTACAATTCTACAAAGAGCTTGTAGCATAAATCTGCATGATTAAGTGACTCCAGTTATGAGCAAACAATGAATAACGTCAAATGTGATACAAGTAAGACTTTATTAACTACATAAACACTTAAACTAGTCTAACATACTACATAAACACTTAAACTGGTCTAACATACACATACACACACACACATACAGTTGGTATAGGAAAGGGTTAAAGCTTAAGCAGTAAAGAGCAGAGAAATAAAAATATGAAGTTATGGAACCATTTGATATTCAGCAGATTTACAGCCTGAAGGAAACATCAGATTCTTAGTTCAAACGTACCTTTGTAAAAAGGAGCGTTATGATACTTAATGTATCAATTAATAAAACTAAGTTTGAATACTTGCACGTCTCGTCTGTCTGAAAGAGAGGCTTGATGCAGTCCAAAGGTTCAAGTTGATCTTTGCTGAAGTTGGTTGATGAAATTTTCCAAAAAAACCCTGGCGCCTAAAGGGTTAAACTAATTATTTCCTCACTTTCTCTCTTTCTGCAAACTTGTGTGAATGCGTGTGTTAGATTAGTTTATATGTCTTAGATTTATCCAATAAAGCCTTATTTATATTGAAAAGAGAAGTATCTCGTGTTTTGTGCTCACAAGTTAATGTCTTAACCTGCCGACCTTGTTACATGTACTAATTAATAGTGTTGTCACTATATTTTGGATATAAATAGCCATTGCAGAATTGATGTCATACGGCTCGTTCACTGAATCGCTGGCCGTCTCAGTGATCAGCCGTAAAACAGTGATTCTGTCCTAATTCCCGTACATATTATTGGTGGGGTTCCCTTTAAAATCTTAAATGATTCACCTTTGAGCTAAATTGACCTGTTTCCCTTACAAACCAGAGGCCAAATATATATTGTAGTATAAATGCAGTAAAACAACCAGAGGAGTAAATACGGTCTGGTGAGTAAGATTCACATCAAAAACCGAATGATGTAATATAAGCGATGCCTCGGCAGCGTGCGAGCCGCTCAGTCACACCACCCCCATCAATCTCCTCAGAGAAAGATGGCCGCATCAGCAAGCTCTCTCTCAGAGGGGGAAGAACCGCAGCGCGGGCTTCCGAGCCTCGAGAACGAGATCTAAGGAGCACGGGTGGAGATAGGACGAGCCGTTTCCAACCCGTCCACCAGATCATGTGCGATCTCAGTCGCCGCCGTGCCTCAGCAGCAGCGGAATCACAAGATCCCAGGCACGGACACACTCCTCGGAGCATGCCCGGCGAGAGCGGAGCACTTAACAGCGGGAAAAACACAAACCACCCCCTGAGAGCCGACTGCGCGATCTCCGCTCCCCATTGATGCTGCTCATTATAATATCAGGCATAATATGCTTGTGTAACTGATGTTTGTGCAACTGGCGAGCTCTTCCGAACCCCGATAGCGGGCGCTGTATCTGGTGGTTAAGGAAGTAGATAGGGACGCGCCCATCTACATTCCCTCCACCGGATCCATATGCAAAACCCACAAGCACAGCCGCCGCTCCGCCTCGGCGAAAGCGGGGCTGGCACCGCGAGGAACGCTAGTGAAGGCTCTCTCCTCAAAGAGAGCCCTCTGAGAGAGAAGCAAGGCAGTAACAAACGTTATCAAAATGGGCCGTCAGCTCCTTTTTTTCCGAGAGCTGACTCTGCGTGCTTGCTCTCAAGCAGACAGCAAACAAACTGTGTATCCCCACCTGTAAAGTAACGCTGACAGGGAGGAACACACAGCTTGAATGCTGCCTGCCCTTGCCTTAGGTGACTGGTTTTGTCTTGTTTTTAAATTTGTGACAGACAACACTAAATAAGACTCACAAACAGATATCAGACTGACACATACACAGAGCGCTTGCTGAATGACAAAAAGCTGACGCTGGTCTCACCACACGTGCTTTTATAGCTTCCTGGCATTACGTCAACCGCCCGTTACGTCTCGCCCATCTTTTGGTCTGATTACACATGAGATTCAGAGCCGGTCACGCTGAAGGGCGTTCCCAAAGCGTCCTCCGACGCAGCTCGAGTTCCTGAAGAGGAACTATAAATGTAGAAATGTATAGTATAAATTAGAATCATAGCATAGAGTAATTTAGCTCAAATCAGTCCCACACCACTGGTTGGGCTGACAACTGACATGTCAAACTGTTCAGTCAAAACGTTTCCAGTAAACTGGTTGTACAGTGCTAAAGATTTGATTCTGTTCATTTTTTCATAAATATACTGAAGAAGAAACAAGTTCTTTAAATAATCACTTTTGGACCCATTTTGCCCCCGTAGTTCTTCCTGTGTTTCCTTATATGGTCATGTTCCTTTTCTCGTTTAGTTTGATTTAGATTCCTTGCACCTGTGTTAAGTAATTATCCCTTTTTTTATTTAAGTATTTAAGTTCCTGTTTGTTCAGTCTTCTTTTGTCAGGTCTACTCATTGCTATCTCGTTGTGTTTGTTCATCGCCTATGTTGGATTATCCTGGTGTTTTGTCATTAAAGACTGTTTGAGCTGTTTCATGCCTCCTGCGTGCTACCTGCATAGACACATCATGACAGTTATGTGTGTCTATGTGCTCTGGCTTGTTTTATCAAATATATGTCACTTCCCTCACGAAATATAAGAACAAGGTTAATTATATTCATTCCTTACAGTCATTAGGGTGTTTGTTTAGTGTTGAGAATGGAAAAGTCACCCAACAAAACAAATACTGTGACGGTGAATAAACTAAATCCCTATACTGTAGCAAGTCGATAAGCTTGTTTATATCCTGACACGGTCGGGTACAAATTAGTGGCGTATTTTTAAATCTTTTGAGAGCAAGTGCCAAGATGTACAATGGCTCACAATTGTATTATCACTTGAGGAATATCATTTTAACAAAGGGAGTAAGCTGACAGACAAGACAGCTTTAGTATATTCCTTAGCTGAGCATAATCAACTAAAACTCAAAAAAATGGTCTTGGCAAAGGAAGTCATTTAAAGTGAACTTTGTGTTCAGTGCTCCAGTCAGTACCGTTGAGAAGAATTTACATTAATTATTTCATTAACGATCCTCCTCTTCTTTCCTTTTCCTTTTTACTGCACCTACCCAACATATTTTGACAGTCCTGTCTATCATAAGAGATCAGAGACCTGCTGTGAACTGCTCAACAGGCAGATTTGGAGCTGTCTTTTAGGGAATTACTGCAGTGCTTTCTCCTTTAGTTAGTTTGTTCACATAAAAATCATGATTGGCTCTCATTAAGAGTCAGCACATCTCACAATGTGACGTATTCACTATGTCAGATCAACTTTCAAAGGCTTTCTTCACCTCATACTTTTAGGAAATCCCACATCAAAGGTGATCACACGCTAAAATGTCAGATTTCAACCAAGAAATTCAAGAGCATCAAAAAAAAAAAAAGAAATGAAGCTTGAAAATTCCAAGCTAAGTTTGTGCTTCTTGCTTAATTGAATGCACAATATCCAGCAGGCAGGGCCGTCGCTAGTGAGGTGAAAGGTGGTGATGATTATAGGGGCCCATGGCTGTGAAGTTCAAAGGTTTTATATTTGATTATTCGGTTTCTGTACACTCTAAAAAATGCTGTGTTGTTTCAACCCAACTTTGGGTCAAATATGGACTAACCCAACCATTGAGTTAAATTTTTATATTAAAATTTTAACCCAAAATTTGGGTTACCCTTCAGGAACTCGAGCTGCGTCGGAAAACGCTTTGGGAGCGCCTTCAGCGTGACCATGCTCTGAATCACATGTAAAATCAGTCCAATGGAAGGACGAGACGTCACAGGCGGGTGACGTAGAGACCAGGAAGCTATAAAAGCATGTGCGGTGGAACCGGCATCAGCTTTCTGTCATTCAGCAAGCGCTCTGTGCGTGTGTCAGTCGCTATTTGTTGTGAGTCTTATTTAGTGTTGTTTGTCCACTTATAAGCTCCATTATGTCAAAGCTTCAGCCAAGAAGAAGCATTTGGGTGGGGAGCGGTCATGATTGGCCGCTCGGCCCACGTCTGTGGAGTGGTCGCCATCTTACGTGGCACATCAACTGCCTGGAGATGCTGGCCGTGTTTCTAGCATTGAGAGATCGCCATGTGTTGGTACGCCCCGGCAACACAGCGGTGGTCTCTTATATCAACCACCAGGGAGGTCTGCATCCGTGCGCCCTTTACAGACTGGCGCACCAGATCCTTGTGTGGTCCCAGGGGAAACTCCTCTCGTTGAGAGTAGTTCACATTCCTGGGCATCTCAATATGGGAGCAAACATCCTGTCGAGGCAGGGGCCGAGGTCCGGGGAATGGAGACTTCACCCCAAGGTGAAGAAGCAGATATGGAGAGTTTTTGGCCAAGCTCAGGTGGACCTGTTTGCGACTCGAGAGACATCGCACTGTCCCCTCTGGTTCTCTCTGACTCATCCAGCTACTCTCGGACTGGATGCTATGGTACAGACATGGCCGAGGCAAATGAGTAGCCCCGTTCTGGCCAGTCCGAGTATGGTTCTCGGACCTGAATTCCCTTCTCAACAGCTCTCCATGGGAGATTTCCGTCAGGAGCAATCTTCTCTCACAGGCGGAGGGTACGATCTTTCACCCCTGCCCGGAGCTGTGGAAGCCGTGGGTGTGGTCTCTGAGGGGGCACAACTTGTAGCTTCCGGTCTCTCAACCGAGGTTGTTGAGACCATCCTCCAATCCAGAGCTCACTCTACGAGGAAACTGTATGCCCTGAAGTGGAAGTTTCACTTCTTGGTGCGGAAACTGCCAGATCGACTCAGTTTACTGCCCGGTTGGTACAGTGCTGGAGTTCCTGCAGGCCCGATTCTCAGCAGAGTTGACCCTGCAACACCTCCCTTTTTTTCTTTAGATGTTACTCTGAGGGGGTTCAACAGAAATTCGATGTTACTGAAAGATAAAACCACTTCACCAAACAAATATTCTTTTTTTCCCTATTTTATTTCCCCAAGTGCACATATATATTTGCCCCAAAATAAACAATATAAAGAAAACAAGCAGTCTTTGCCTCTGTGTGAACCAGTCAATTAAATAAATGAAACTTAACGTGAAAAGTTCGGACTTTCGCTGCGCTGAATTGATGATGATGATGATGCTGATAAGTTATTTGAGAGCGATGCAGTGATATAATCCGAAATAGTGAAAATAGCCAATGGCGTTTGGTGACTTGTTGGCCTTACTCCGCGTTGACTAAAGCCACGCTATAGGTCTCGCTTCCTGGAGACGGGCAGTGAATCCAAACGATTGTCATATAACAAACACAGTAAAACAACAAAAATAGTATGGTCCAATAATGGTATACAAGAAAAGTCCTTTGTACAAAAGAAAGCAAACAACTACCATCAGTCATTATCCATTATAAATGCACAAAGTCATTAGTACAGTCAGCCAATACTCACGTTTGAGCGTAAACTCTACTAGTTCTCAAACCAGGACTTAAAAATTAGTAGTCAGGTAGCGTTAGTTCAACCATGCGGTTTCCCTCTACCAAACGAACTGACTTGCTTGTCGGTGCCCAGGCTTATATCCGCCAACCACTATGCACCAGCGCCCTCAAGCTGCCCCTAGTGGTATTACACTTGTACCAGATACCTCTTTTTAGGCACTAACCAGTGAAAATTACAATAATATAAAGCAGGTAACGTTTAGACCGTTACAACCCACTCCACCTTCAAAATCTACGCGGCGGCTGTTGCGGCCTACCAATTGCGACCCGCCCCTATCGGTGGCCAGTCAGTGGGCAGACACCCCCTAGTTACACGTTTCCTCCACGGTGCGCTGAGGCTGAGGCCTCTGGTCAGAGAAGCTTATGCTAAGCGGTGGATCAGGATGCTATTCCATAGCCTCGAGTCCTCTGATCTCCCCTCTCCTTTGGGGGTCAAGGCTCACTCCTTCTGAAGTTGGCCTTTGGGTGGGATGTGTGTGTGTGTGTTTTATATACATGTGCACATACTCTCATGAATGCAGTGAAAGCAGAGAGCAGATTGTCAGTGAGGCTGCAGTGTACTGACAGAGATTTCACACTGTTAGAGCTGTTTTCCATCACTGACCGCCTCTGTACACCAAAAACAGGTGGCGGCTGGCAAACACTTCTCAGGAAGCTTCTGGACACCAGCGAGAGTGTGAGTTTCTCTTTGCCTCTACCTCTGTCACTGTGTCCATCTCACTCACTCTCTCTCTCTATACTGTGTATTGAGGCCTGCTGTGAGACAGAGGCCAGGTACACACTCCAGCTAAATTCGGTTGCCAGTTCACCTTTTACTCCTTAATCGCGTTCTGTACACACATAATTCACTAAAATATGAGAGTGACAACCGCAATCGACAACCGCATTAACTTCCGAAAAATACAGATAGTGACAACCGCATTTACAGAAATTCTATGCAGTGTGTACGGAACCAAACTGAAAAACTCGTTGTAAATGATGATGTCACGAGAAGCACGCCAATGCCCGTGAATTGTCAGGCGTCAAGTGTTTACCTCGGATCTGACAGGATAGTGGAGAGAGGTGTATTGTGGACCGAGCAGTTGCGGTCAAGAGAGTGTAGGCTGTTCAATAAAAACAGTTTAAAGACCAAAGCTGGATTACGATGCCTCTGATACCACACTGATTCATTCAGAAATAAAACAAGTGACTGTTTTTTTGAGTGAGCCATTTAATTATTTGTTCAACCGATTCATTCATAAACAGGATTTATTCTATACAGATTGATTCAGGTTCAGCTCTGTTGTGCGTTGCTGCAGGGACCCTCAAGCAGTAGTGGATGAAGTACACATATCAAGTACTTGAGTAAAAGTATTTGATTGATTCAAATTGATTCATTGATACCCCAATGAAATATTACTCCAGTAGACGTTTTAAGTACTCTAACAGTACAAATGTATTGGATTTTTAATGTACTTAAGTATTAAAAGTAAAAAGTACTGATCGATCAATGTGTAATTAGTCATTTTAACTTAGATACTTTTATGTTGTGTGTGAAGTGTGAAAAGTCTGATATTATGCTTTGGAATGTAGTGAAGTAAAAGTTTCTCAAAATGAAAATACTCAGACAAAGTACAGATACTTCAAAAATGTTCTTCAGTACAGTGATGAAGTAAAACTACTGTGTTACTGTCCACCACTGCAGTCAACAGTTCTACTTTGGCTTCATTTGGAACTGTTTTCAATGGCAATATTGTGTCTAAAATGTAATTCTGCTCATTAATAAAGGGGGAATTCACTACAGGCAAACTTGTATATGCAGTTTTTTTTTTTTGAATCAGTGCTGCACTAACCAGTGAAAATTACAATAATATAAAGCAGGTAACGTTTAGACCGTTACAACCCACTCCACCTTCAAAATCTACGCGGCGGCTGTTGCGGCCTACCAATTGCGACCCGCCCCTATCGGTGGCCAGTCAGTGGGCAGACACCCCCTAGTTACACGTTTCCTCCACGGTGCGCTGAGGCTGAGGCCTCTGGTCAGAGAAGCTTATGCTAAGCGGTGGATCAGGATGCTATTCCATAGCCTCGAGTCCTCTGATCTCCCCTCTCCTTTGGGGGTCAAGGCTCACTCCTTCTGAAGTTGGCCTTTGGGTGGGATGTGTGTGTGTGTGTTTTATATACATGTGCACATACTCTCATGAATGCAGTGAAAGCAGAGAGCAGATTGTCAGTGAGGCTGCAGTGTACTGACAGAGATTTCACACTGTTAGAGCTGTTTTCCATCACTGACCGCCTCTGTACACCAAAAACAGGTGGCGGCTGGCAAACACTTCTCAGGAAGCTTCTGGACACCAGCGAGAGTGTGAGTTTCTCTTTGCCTCTACCTCTGTCACTGTGTCCATCTCACTCACTCTCTCTCTCTATACTGTGTATTGAGGCCTGCTGTGAGACAGAGGCCAGGTACACACTCCAGCTAAATTCGGTTGCCAGTTCACCTTTTACTCCTTAATCGCGTTCTGTACACACATAATTCACTAAAATATGAGAGTGACAACCGCAATCGACAACCGCATTAACTTCCGAAAAATACAGATAGTGACAACCGCATTTACAGAAATTCTATGCAGTGTGTACGGAACCAAACTGAAAAACTCGTTGTAAATGATGATGTCACGAGAAGCACGCCAATGCCCGTGAATTGTCAGGCGTCAAGTGTTTACCTCGGATCTGACAGGATAGTGGAGAGAGGTGTATTGTGGACCGAGCAGTTGCGGTCAAGAGAGTGTAGGCTGTTCAATAAAAACAGTTTAAAGACCAAAGCTGGATTACGATGCCTCTGATACCACACTGATTCATTCAGAAATAAAACAAGTGACTGTTTTTTTGAGTGAGCCATTTAATTATTTGTTCAACCGATTCATTCATAAACAGGATTTATTCTATACAGATTGATTCAGGTTCAGCTCTGTTGTGCGTTGCTGCAGGGACCCTCAAGCAGTAGTGGATGAAGTACACATATCAAGTACTTGAGTAAAAGTATTTGATTGATTCAAATTGATTCATTGATACCCCAATGAAATATTACTCCAGTAGACGTTTTAAGTACTCTAACAGTACAAATGTATTGGATTTTTAATGTACTTAAGTATTAAAAGTAAAAAGTACTGATCGATCAATGTGTAATTAGTCATTTTAACTTAGATACTTTTATGTTGTGTGTGAAGTGTGAAAAGTCTGATATTATGCTTTGGAATGTAGTGAAGTAAAAGTTTCTCAAAATGAAAATACTCAGACAAAGTACAGATACTTCAAAAATGTTCTTCAGTACAGTGATGAAGTAAAACTACTGTGTTACTGTCCACCACTGCAGTCAACAGTTCTACTTTGGCTTCATTTGGAACTGTTTTCAATGGCAATATTGTGTCTAAAATGTAATTCTGCTCATTAATAAAGGGGGAATTCACTACAGGCAAACTTGTATATGCAGTTTTTTTTTTTTGAATCAGTGCTATGTAGGCAAAACAGAAAAGTTCTGTGGCCTTCCATTTGCCAAAAATGTCAACACATATAATGTTCTTTTAGTTTTGGATCCAACTGTCTACAGGCGGAAATTCAAAAATCCATGACTTCGATTTGTACTTTTAACAAAACCCCTGGAGCTGTCAAAAGTCTGCTGGATGATTCAAAATGACACATTTTGCATCATCCCGCAAACTTTTGCTGACAAATAAACAGGGATATCTGAGTGCTGGTAACATGGAGAAAGAATACACATTGTTTGTTTTCATATACTAACAATGCAATACAACGTTGGTTGAAAATTACCAAACTTATCCTGTAACTATATATTGAACTATTAAACAGTTGCATAAAAGAAAGTCATAAACACTTGCACATATGTGACCCTGGATCACAAAACCAGCCTTAAGTCGCTGGGGTATATTTGTAGCAATAGCCAAAAATACATTGTATGGGTCAAAATTATTGATTTTTCTATTATGCCAAAAATCATTAGGATATTAAGTAAAGATCATGTTCCATGAATATATTTTGTAAATTTCCTACTGTACATATCTTAAAACTTAATTTTTAATTAGTAATATGCATTGCTAAGAACTTCATTTGGACAAATTTAAAGGTGATTTTCTCAATATTTAGATTTTTTTTGCACCCTCAGATTCCAGATATTCAAATAGTTGTATCTCGGCCAAATATTGTCCTGTCCTAACAAACCAAACATCAATGGAAAGCTTATTTATTCAGCTTTCAGATTATGTATAAATCTCAAATTGGAAAAATTGACTGGTTTTGTGGTCCAGGGTCACATATGATATTTGTTCATTATTGTACAAATTTGAAATACTTGAATCTGTATCCTTAGATATATGAAAAATAAATCAATTTTGCATACACTATAAGCCGATACATGTAAATCCCAGCAACAAGTACTTCTGATTTTCTTGGTTGACCCTCTGTGCAGCTAATTTGAAACACAAGAGCAAAGCTGTCTAATCCTATATTCTCTGAGACAGTCTAATTTAGCTTTTGACTCAACCAGAGACTGACTGAATCAACTGAGTATTGCATTATGATTGACGATGCTCTTTCATCAGCATTATCTTAAAAACTTTAGCTGTCAGCAAAACCACACCGATCTCATTAATGCAACACAGCAGCATCCTTCAATCAAACAACAAAACGCAAAAAGCTTCTGAATCCAGTACATCAAAGCATCATATTTCACAGCTCTTCAGCTTGACCATGTATAATTGTCCGGTGCGGCCCACAGGTTTGACAGGCTGATGGAATTATGCTTGACAGGTTTGAGGACCCTGTTGAATGCTGGTCTGAAGTGTCAGTGACAGCACGTCTAAAAAGGAGCATCTCTCCTCATGGACAGATCATTTTATTTATATAACCTAATAATATTCATCATGTCTAATGGACATGACTAATTTGAAATGTTCCAGGAAGTGAAGTGTGCAAAGAGGAACTAATAGCCTCTTAAACAGAAGCCTTTATGATGTGAAATCTATTAATTTCTCTCCTCATTAGGTAAATTAGATGTATATGGTCCACTGAACATGTGAGTGCTCCGGGTCTATGTTTGTATGTTTAAAAATAAAGAATGTTGGAGAGAGAAGGGAAGACACCTTTGGTTGTTTTAGTTTTCAGTCCCACGCTCCTAAGACTTGGACCCCCCAAGAAAAAAGAAAAAAGAAATAAATGTGCTTCAATGATTTGCTAAATATTGTCAAGTTATTGCTCTTCTTAACTTTCATCTTGTTTAGATGTTGAATTTTTAATTTCTTATTTATGTATTTTTATTTTTCATCAGTGAAACACGTGAGAATAGACAGGAGTGAGAGAGGGGTGGGTTTGATTGGGACTTAACCCATCTTTTTTTTTAATGAAAAAAGTAATTGCTCATAATCTTGAGTTATGCGGTATGTTACCCCATGCTTACCTTTGTACTAAATATTTAAAACAAACTAGCGGGTTAGTTTGACACTTATTATAAAACAACGTAAAAGTTAAAGGGTTATTTGTTCACCTAAAAATGAAAATGTTCATCTTTTACTCACCCTCATGTTGTTCCAAACCCATGAGACTTTCTTTCATCTTCAAAACATAAATAAAGATATTTTAATGAAACCTGAGAGATTTCTGTCCCTCCTTTGAAAGTGTCATGCAAGCACGTTTGAGCTTCAGCAAGAACCAGTGAAGTTCTTGCATGTCAAGCATTTAAGGTTCAGCTTCTGTTTAACATTTTTGATGAGCTTTATGCCTTTATGCTTTATGCCTTGATCAGTGTTTATATGTTAAACAGCCAAGTTCAAAATTTGATTGTCACAGTTTTTGGTGAATGGACTTTCAATGGCGAGACAGACATTTCAGACAGCATGTTTATTCTGTGCCTCTTGCTCTCGTCACTAAGCGTTTCCATTTCAGTCTACTCAGAACAGTTCTCTAATCGTTCCCTGGGGATGTTTGCAGTGGCACTTAGCAGTCCACAGTTGCCAGCAGAATGAATAATGGTCCAGTTATCCAGACATCATTAATGTTTTAATAATTTTCAAAGACAGATGAGTATATCACACACGAGCTCCCAGAGTGCATTCTGAATGTTTCATCCAAATGGCACCTAAAATTCAAATGACTAGTCTCTGTTATTTATTGATCCCTCTCTGTTCTTCCATCTTTATTTCTGGCTCTTCATCTATTTTCTCACCATTTTTAGGTTGGAGCCGGAAACAAGACCGCTGTCAGCGGAAAGACTTGTACCCTCTGGTGGAGTCTGAGCCCTGTCCGTGTGAGGAGTTTGTTTCTCAGCCATGTGGTAATTGGACGTCTTGTATCCTATCGGAGACCCCAGCACAAGGATCCCTCCAGGGATGGAGGGGTCAGCAAGAGGCGCGTGACTGCGGTCAGGGATTGCGTTATCGTACTGTGGTCTGTCTGGACCACGGAGCCCACCTGGTTAGCCCAGACCGCTGCAGTGAATCTGGTTCGTCTACTCATTTCCACCTCCTTTTTCTCTCGTTCTCTCTCTCAGTAAAGAGCCAAGTAATTTTTCCTCCGCTGGGAAGGCAAGGAGTCATTAGTCATATAGGAAGCTGTGGTGTGCCCTGAACTGTCAGTGTAAATTAGACGGAGGTCTCAGCATCGGCACCAGGTGCTTCCATTAACGTTGTTAGCGTGATGTTGAATGGCAGGGGCTCGGCCGCTCTTGATTGCTCTACATGCTCTTTCGCAGGTCTGGTGAAGGAGGTCTGCCACATACCCTGCCCTCTGGACTGCAAGCTGAGCGACTGGTCGCCGTGGTCGGCCTGCAGCGCCTCCTGTGGCAGCGGGCTGAAAATCAGATCCAAATGGCTACGGGAGAAGCCGTTCAATGGCGGGCGGCCATGCCCCAAACTAGACCTGAAGAATCAGGTGAGATGTGCGGTCCCAGTAGGGAAATAGTATCTCTGTGGGCTTCCACCACCATATGGTGGATCATCAGTGAGAAGCGAGTAATGAGAATCATTAGGGTCTATGATCGCAGGCATCATGATTCAGATAATCGCTCATGTAAACTGTTTCATTTAGGGCCTTTAACACATCTGTTTTTATTGAATGCCTGAAATATCCCCAACGGAATATATTTAAGCCGCCTAGAGAAACATTTAGCATTTTCAGCACGATTAACATTCTACTCATTACCATTTCACCGGTTAATGCATGCCTCTTCATTAAGTGCAGTTTACCGAATGTACTTTAGCCTCGAAGCTAAAATATGAACAAACACAATCTCCTCATCCTTTAAATAGTTCATCTCTCACAGCGAGACAGCACAAAGATGCTAACAAGTGTCCATGTAAATACTGTTCCTGATTGCTCTTTGCAGAAAAACATGCCCATTAGCGCAGACTATCTTTTTGTGATCTCTCCTCTCCTCTCCTCCTTTCACTGTCAGCTAGTTGGGACAGTTTGTAGAAGTGTGTTAAACGCTGTCTACCAGTCTTTATCTCGCTAAAGCACACATATGGGTCGCATATTTTTCGATATTGGTGATAGAAATGTGTATTTGGTCATTAATGATGTGCTTTATGCACGAGTAAGAGCATTGTTTGAGTCTGAATTAGACATCACCGCATCTGCAGAAAACGAAAGAATAGCATAAGGAAGGCACATTCGTCTATGAGTACATTTGCGACAGCTTGTTCCCAGATGGGTCTTGCTTTAAAGGGAAATCATATTATAAATGTGCTGTGTGGGCTGGAATGGGCTGCAGAGGACACACTGGGTTATAGAGGTCAGTATGCAGATGAGGCAGTGTGCGTGAAAAATATTAAAATGCATTCTTTTGCTGCTGTGTGGTACAGATGGTTAAGTGCCTACTAACAACTTTTATGGACCCACTGTTTAACAGGACTCAAAATACCCCTTTGCTAAAGGCAGAGTTTGCCTTGGCTAATGCCCCTTCCAATATTTTGGGGAGATGAACTCTCACTGTTAACATTTTGCAAACGACCGCTCTGTGGTCTTGGCAGAGAGGCTGTGCAGGTGGCAGTTTTTGAAGCGGCCCACACTGCAAAGGTGTGGAGACTGAGATTTTTTCATAAGTATAGTAGAAAGTCACCACCAAAGCCACAGTGGATTTGTGCGTGTGAATGTGTTTGAGTTTGAGTTTGAGAGAGACCCTGATGAAAATTGTGTCGCTCTGAGGATGCTGTAATAATTTACTTAGTTGTAAGGGAATTAATCATTATTAATTCATTCAGGTTTATTTCTAGCTCAGGTTTTAAAAGCTCTTATAGCTCAGAAGACTTAATGGAGTTCTCAGAAGGGTTTGATGGGAAATGTTGGAGTTCATATTGAAATCTCAGAATTTTGAATGCAGTCTTTGCTATCTTGATATATCTGAGCACATTTATTGGTTTAAACTGTTCTGATACTGAAACTTTAGAGAAGACGACATTTTTTCTTTACACTTTCATGCATTTGGCAGAAGCTTTCATGCGAAGTGACAAAGCATTCAATATAACATTTCATCAGTTCATGCATTCCTTGGGAATCGAACCCATAACCTTGGTGTTGCAGGACAACTCTCCACGTGCTCTTTATTTAATCTGAATAGTGTCAAAAATGTAAACTTCAGGATACTCTGGGCTGAAACCCCCGAAAACGCTAACAATTTTAAATGAGCCTTTTGAAACAGAGAGTTGAGAGACTTCCACTTTGCATGTGTTACATTACATTTTTGTTTAAAATAACCTTTCACTATTTGTGGCATCCACGTTACGTGTGTGCAAAAAATTATTATCATTATAAATGAATCAGTATTAATGTGAGAATAAACGTTTTAATGCACAACTGGGAAGCCTTAACATGCAATTGTGCTGAAATTCTGTCCACATTATGCTTCTCTAGACTCTTGAGCAGTGTTTCTCAACTGGGGTGCCGTCTGTCGAGAGCAGGGGTGCCTTGTAAAAAGTCCTTTTTTAATATTTTTAAATTACTAAAATGAATTTTAAAAAAGCAGCTATTATATAATATCCATTTCTGATGTCGCCAATAATTAGAGATGCACCGAAATTTCGGCTGCTGAATTAGTTCACTGCTCAGGTTTCACTTTCACGTGGTGTGACGCTCTGCGTATTATCCCGCTCTATGCGTGTGCACTCCGCTCAGTCGCTCCACTCGTATACCGTTCATGCGAATCGGAACGGCAAAGTCCACTCAAAAATTGAGCCGACAGGAAACATCGATGTAGTACAGGATTGTTTCTGTCTGCAATAGCCCTACTGTGCTGTAACATGGTGTGGTGTGCTGCCCTCTCATTCATTGATCTGCTAACCGCTATGTTCTGCTCACGTGTTCTGATAATAATAGCTTTCTAGGACTAAACATTATTTGGATAATTGGCAAAAAAAAAAGTTAAAAAAAAAAAGTTAAATATCTTAACCCTGCTGTTAGACCTACCTGAAACTAAGAAGCAATTTATTTAATTCGAAGGACTGTCGTTATTTTTTATTTGTGCTATCATTATTAATTTCTTTATTTGTTCTTATTTTATTATTGACTGCTTACTTGTCATTTTTTATTCAATTCAAAGTTTGAAATCTCGTGCTACTGCACCAAAATTACCCCACTGTAAAATAAAAGAAAACACTGTGTGAGCAAAACTTTGTGAGATAGCTAGTTATAATGGTAATTAAATAATGTTTACATATGTATAAAAGCCTACATTAAAATCTGTCATAAATTGGTCTCTTCATTAGAAATTAGCCTACTGATTGCCACCATTGATGGACACAATTTTTTAATAATATTACAAATATCTGTATGACATTATATTCTGCAGTTCTTCCCTGTTGTACCGAATATCTATACTTTTCAAATTATCATATCGAAGTTAGAAATTCAAATATTGTGACAAAATTAATTTTGTAGGGTGCCACAAGTTTGTTAAAATTTCCAAAGGGTGCCACGACTAAAAAAAGGTTGGGAAACACTGCTCTAGAGAATTTATCCACAAGACTCAACAGCTGCATGCATCACCTCTTTTGCACTCATTTCTATCAACACCCAGTGTTTACATTAAATGTAATTAAATGGCATTGTTGTATGTGTTTTTGTCCTTGTAAATTATTTTTAATGAGATCTTAAAGCAGCAGTTTTTTTCTTTTTAGATGTTCAGCCCATTGTCTGTCTCCAGCAGTGAGATTTTTTTATTCTCTGATTCCTAGGGATTTTCTATTCTAAGGGCTGGAGAGTAAGTCAGGGAGTATAAGAAAAGCAGAGTGAGTGTCTTTTTGTTGAAACTACTGGTCAAAGAAGTATTGAAAACCTTATTAGTGGAGTTTATGGATCGGAGAGGCATGCTGACAGCATTCAAAGCGTAATTCAAGATTGGCAAACATTTTCCTAAAAAATCAGGTTGTGCTCTATCAACACTTTAATTGACATTTCAGTATTTTCACATCAAATGCATTATTTTGCAGCAGATCAGATCACATGTCTGGAGTGGGCTTTGATGTTGTATTCTCTTTAAGTAAATTGTTTGGAGCGGGACTAGGTAAGGAATCTTTGTTAACATGCCACGTTGCTTGTGAGCTTTGGCTTGTTATGTGTCTTTGATAATCTGTCTCTGGCTGTCTGTCCTCTACCTTTAACAAACAATCCTCACTTTCCCCAGTGCAGCTTTCTGCTGTGAGTCAAAGAGCAGGGCAGCGCTCTGTATTCATTCATTATTTAGACTTTCAGGTATTACAGGCTCGGAGAGGCTTGTCACAATCACTAGAGTTCCTGCTCCCTTCCGGACTAGTAAACAGCTGACCATGTTCAAGACCAGAGCTGTCTTTCCACCACTTATCTATTGATCAGCTGTCTGAGATGCTCGCCCTATAAAGACATAACGCAGGAGTAGGGCTGCAGCGCCTTCTTCCCGCTGCTCACAGCTGTTAGTGAGAACCCAACACTCTACTTTTCCCTCATTTTCTTTCTCCTTCCTGGAAGGACAACTTATTTAAGCAGTAATACAGCTTACCATGCATCAATTGAGGACATGCAGTGTTCCATCTCATTATGCCGATAAATGCTGATGATTCTGACCGTCTTTGCCCTGTGACTGTCTGCAGTCAGCCGCGCCGATGGGAGACGGGATGATGCGCGACCTTCTCCAGATGTTTCCTCTTGCACCATTCCCCACAGTGAGTCACTCGACAGAGATGAGATTGATATTCTTATCTCACCTCCTCATGCTGTACAGATGATCAGCCACTGTGACGGGAGTGGGAGGAGGTTGTGTGTGAAGAGACGTCGTTCCTATGCTGCATCTTACTACTGATCTGAAAACTGAACTGAACGGGAACTGGCCACATTAGTGCCACACGCTCCTGATTCTGAATATCCACCTTAAAAAATAATTTGATTGGTTTAGCAGTTGTTTTATAGGGATGTCACCATGTATTTACTCACATGTCACACATTCTTTTCATGTAACACAAAAGGAGTTATTTAGCAGAATGTACAGGCTGCTCTTTTCCAAATAATGAAAGTAGATGGACTTTTGAACATAAGATAGAAGGGAGGAAGGATGGATGGATATTTACTTGTGTTTTCTCTTGAATTTATTGTAGAATATTACATTATGTGGCATTAGAAGCCTGATTGGGAGCCTTAGTACTCAAACATCTCTGTTTGAGTACTAACTCAAAGAAAACAACTCAAATTTCTGTTTAGTCATTGACTGACCATGCCGCTGGGCAGCTGTCTTTGGTTTCGAACAGCAATTTCATTGGTTTGTTTAGATGCTTGAACAAGATTTGAGAGCACTTCTGTAAAATTGATATTTCTTGCTCTGCTTATAAATGACTTCATGTACTTCATTACAGTGCCGTGCATAGCAGTATGAACCTCACATACTGTATGTGACTTGTACTCATTTGTGTGAAATAGTCCATGTTTCTGAATGTGACATGTAATTTTCTGGCTCTTATTTTAATGTGTAGGATCCTCATTACTAAGTGTGGGAAATGGTGATGTTTCTATCAGATGCAACAGATGCAGTTCTCCTCAGGGCTGGTGCAGTCTCCGCCGCAGTTTGAAGTCTGTTTTACCCGCACCGGAGGGCTCTCTGCTAGATTCGCTGTGTAAAGAGCATTCTTCTTGCCCACCTCCAGAGCTGGGTACCATATGGTAGCCATCATGTGCGCTGAGGCAGACTGTTCTGCTGATGAGATGAGCCTATGTTCACAAGGCTTGCATAATATAACAATCTCTGTAAATCTGTGCTTAGAAACCAATCTCCCTATAAAACATTTCTGCCTCTCCCACAGCTTCTAAATGAAGCACGTCTTTAGCTCAGAAGTAGACTTTTAGAAACCATCTTGTCATGCTTTTGTATGCTGTGAGTGCTCTGCAAGACAGCGTAGGGAAATATGTTGAAAGTCTGTTGTTAAACCTCACAAAGACATTATACTTCTGTGAACACAGATTTTTATCATATTACAGCATGTTACAATTATCATTAGATTAGTTTACAAAGCTACCTGGCAACATGGTGCAGTGCAGAGTCATTATACGATCATTCGTAGAATGGCGCGTAATTGTAGTAGCCTACATGCCCGTTTATTGAAATGTTAACCTAATGTTACGTTCCAAACAACTCGGATATAATAACTATAATATTATATCATATTATATTATATTATATTATATTATATTATATTATATTATATTATATTATATTATATTATATTATATTATATTATATTATATTATATTATATTATATTATATTATATTATATTATATTATATTATATTATATTATATTATATTATATTATATTATATTATATTATATTATATTATATTATATTATATTATATTATATTATATTATATTATATTATATTATATTATATTATATTTATACGTATAACATATTTATACTTTACATAATAATATAGCCTATAATATACTTTATATAAAAATATATATTATAGTATATAATATCTATATAGAGACGTTATTTCCAGGTCCAATACATTGGTTTTCGTGCACGTCAGTAAGTCATTGACAGATTTTCCCCCCAGTCTTTGAAGCATATTTCCTACATTACTTCTTTTATTAATTTTTTTGTTCAGTCATTTAATTTAGATGTGTATTTCAATTTTTTTCCGCCTTTTTTTAATAATTTCATTAATAAATTCATTTAAAAAAAAATAAATACAGAAAAACAGAGTGTACAATAAAGCACAATCAAAACTTTATATTATAATCACATTGCTCTTGAATAAAGTTAAAGGTGCAATCTGCTGATTGTCCTGCAGGAGACCGCATAAATCTGTCTTCTTACGATGCACTTAGGGCTTTACAATTTCTCCAGAGCACTCGTAGATCTACGATGATTTTCAAGTGCTACTTAAGTTACGATGCTTTTGGGAAACAGACCGTAATATTAATATCAGTCGTACAATCGTTTTTACGAACTTCTTAGGGTTACGAAGCTTTTGGGAAACGCAGCCCAGGTTCTTAATATTGAACTGTGTTGCTTATGCAGATAATTATCTGTTTTGCTCTCTTATTTACAATATAAATAGTAGTAAAATTGAAACTTGAATTGAAATTAAATGATTTTAAGTAATTTTTTCACAGAAGAAACGGAAGCATGTTTTCTTCCTTTCCTTTGAAATATTATAGAACAGTACAAATATTATTAGAGACAATGTTTGAAATGGCACCTATATAAATTAGCATTGTATTATATAAATATGCGGTAGCACTTTACAATAAGGTTTCATTAGTTAATGTTAGTTAATGTATTATAACATGAACAAACAATGAACAATACATTTATTACAATACTTATTAATCTTTGTTAATGTTAGTTAATTAAAATACAGTCATTCATTGTTAGTTCATGTTCATTCACAGTGCTTTAACTAATGTTAACAAGCACAACTTTTGATTTTAATAATGCATTAGTAAATGTTGAAATTAACATTAACTAAGATTAATAAATGCTAGAAGTGTTGTTCATTCTTAGTTCATGTTAACTAAAGAAGTTAACTAACGTTAACTAATTAACCTTATTGTAAAGTGTTACCAAATATGCTTATGCTTAAATATGTATTTCATTGTATTTAATAAACTAACTTTAATTTTTTTGGACAATGAACACTACATTTACCAGAATTTTATGAGAGAGAAAAAAACTATTTAGATCAAATAAAAACAGCTTTGGTGAGCAAAAGTTCACAAACATTTTGAATGGTAGTGTATAGGGGTGTGACGAGATCTCGCGAGATCCGATGTGTCTCACGAGAACGTGACGATATCCTCACGCAGACCTTTCAGATATATTTGCATTACACTAGCTCCTTCACAAGTGGTGGTATGTAAGATATTTTATGTTACATCAGGCAAGTGGCTGCATGATAAGCAGGAAAATTACACAGTGTAGTCTTTATCCAGTCATAAAAACAGAATTCACAGTTTAACGCTGAATGTCACGGAATTTGTCAAATTTTGAATTAATTATGATATGGACTAGTATCTGTAAATATTAAGCCGCAAAAGTCGATTTAAATATGAATCCTGCATGTTCTGCTTGTCTCTGTTAATGAATGGCGCAGACGCACGGTTTCATTTACTACACACACACTGAAGTGCGCGTGACACTCGCGGTGATTTCAGTGTCTGCCGTCTCACTAAATGAGGACGTAAACGCATGAACAACATCTCCAGAACTGCTCTGAGAGTCACTTCATGAGCATTTTAGCATTTAATTTGAGTAAAACTAGCACACAGAACTGTAAAAGTATTCACGGCAACCCGTCAAAATAAAGGTCCGGTTTGATTTGAAGACATTGTGCCTATAACTATTTTTCAGTAGAATTAAAAAATATAAATAATATGGTGAGAAAAAATAAAACATTTCATAGGGCCCTAAACATGTAATTTTTTTTAAACTTTTAATAAATTGATGTGAAAATGTCTAAGTTTAATGATTTTAATTAATTAGACGTGCTTTTTAATTAATACAATTTATTTTAACTATTAAAAAGGAGTTGAGAAAAATTTAAATGGAAAAAACAGAATTTGGAAAAAAATAAAACAGAATTTAGGAAAAAATAAAACGGATTTCATAGGGCCCTAACTATCCCTCAGCCTTGCAACGCGCCCCCCAGTTTGGCAACCACTGCTTTATTCTTTGAAATTGATACAATAATCGTGTTTATTATATATTTTTTTATTAAAGTGGAAATCAGTTTACTAAATAATGTAAACTTGACTGACTGCTTCACTTCCACTTTAAAGGGATATTTATGTTGTTTATTATTTATTTTTATTTATACTATTTATAATTTTTGTGCAATTACTTGCCTGTCAGTTGAGTTTGTGACAAAACATTTTGCAGTGTTTACATGTTGTTTATTACTGCATAAAAATGTATTAAAATAGATGTTGATTTCAAAATGCACCTACTTTTTTGCATTTTGTGTTTTTCAGTTATATATTTCATCACTGAGGATTTCTTTTAGAAAGTCTTGTCTCGTTCTCTTGAACCCAGACTCGTGTCTCGTCTCGTCTCGTCTCATGGGATAAGTGTCTCGTCACACCCCTAGTAGTGTATATAAATTATTTCATATATATGTATATTATAATGTGGTGGACATTTATTGATGCTGTTAAATTCAGAGTTAAAACTTGTTTTAATGACTTGTTTTGATCTTTTTTTGATATGTTCATATAAAGGAAGGCTCTTGAGACTGACTGGTTAAAAGTGTGTTACATTTTCTTTTGTTAACTGGAAACGAGACTGGAAATAAGCAGGTGAAAGCTGCTCTCCCCCTCACTGCCGCCTCCATAATTGGTACAGAGTTCAGCCACTTACAGATGATGATATGTGTCACAGTTTTCAAGTGCATTTTGGGCAAAATATATTGCTGCTTCCTTGTTATGGCCATAACTGCAGTGCTCTGCCCCCATGCTGAAACAATCACAGCTTCCTTTATTGAATACAACAAAATCAATAATTTTTTTATTTAGGTTTTGTGTGTATATCTGGCATTTCCAACTGTGGGAAAATGTACTGTATTTGTGCCAAATGACTTGGCGAAAGAGATGTTATGCTTTGATACTCCCTGTCAAATTGTTGTCTTGGAGGTTTGTTTAGCAGAGAGGTCTTTGGAGATTGATGCTTTGATTTGGGCAAAAGCTGCTTCACTTCATTAATGAGCGGCCCACAGCGTTTCTCAGCATCTCTCTCACACACTCTCTCAAATGTGTTTGATGCCAGAGGAGCTGTTATTTATCTTATGAGCTTGAATTGCGCTTAGATTAATTTATAATCAGAGAACATTTCAGCAAGAGGAGGCATAAAAGGGTGAAAGATTCTTTGCTCGCAGTGACAATGCTAGCATTAGATTAGCGTCATCGGATATTTATTTATCGCCACACAACCAAGGCAGGTGGAATTTGTTTCTGTGATTTTTCGCATGAAGGAGCTTTATAATAAATGTAGAAAGCTATCCGTTTGCATTCCCATCATCTCAGCGACACTGTAAAAGTAATCCAAACAACTTCAGTTTGATTCAAGTCTTCTGAAGCAATTTGATCAGTTTGTATGATACACAGTGAAACTTAAGTAGTTATTCACTCTTAAATCAAATCTAATTATTAATCAACTCTGTATACAGAACCCAAATTCAAATGCAATGACGTCAAACCTCTCGAGTTCATGACGTTAAGTCACATGACCTGGGTGGAATTATTGCACATGGTGTAAAATGGTGTAAATTGGAAAATTGAGAAAATATTTGCGAACAATCCATTAATAGACACCAAAAAGCATTCCAATCTACAGCAGACCTGATTAAAGCTGGAAACCTCGAAAAGGCAGGTTGAGAAGATGAGTGGTCTGTTGACAGCCTTCAGTTAAACTTCAGTAATGAAACCCATATGGTCGGTGTTCACACTCTTGTTCCTCCTCTGATAATCTTCTGTATCACACAGTCGTTCTGAATATGCATATTGTTTGGTCCCCGGTGGTGTGGTGCTCAATTTGCTCTTGGAGTCTTTCCAGCTTTGTGAAAGTTCTCCTGCAGTCCAGATGGCCTGGAGCATTTAGCTATGATACAAAGGTTAGCCATCACTTTATCAACTAATTAGAATAACGAAACAAGAACTGCGTGATGATATAAATAATAAATGGTCACTTGTCATCTGCTAGCTATGGAATCCCCTTGTTGGGGAAAAAAGGTCAGAAATGTAATACTTGAGTATTAATCCAATGAAAGCTCTTGGCATTAGAATGAATAGCTGCTTAGTGTTTGAATCTGCAATGAATGAAAGACTAATATAGAGGTATGAGAGGTATTAATCGTCGCTTAAAAATGTGTGTGTGTGTGTGTGTGTGTGTGTGTGTGTGTGTGTGTGTGTGTGTGTGTGTGTGTGTGTGTGTGTGTGTGTGTGCGCGTGAGCGGAGTCTTTTAAATGATTGAATTAGTAGTAAAATGTGCGTTTATAAAAACTCCTCCACAGTTTCAGAGTATGTATTGCGTTGAGAACGGGAAGGAATAATCTGCCACACTGAAATGATTCCTGTCAAGACAATTTTGTTTGTATTTGATCATTCAGTAGAGTTTAAAGGAATCGTTCATCATTACTCACACTCATTTAGTTACAAACCCTTATGACAAAAAGATTACATGATTATGGATCATGTGGAGATTTATTTAAATATGTGCCTGCCAGATGATGATGGCATTTCCTCATTCTACTTAAGCATCTTAAAGAATTTTCAATTTCCATGGGCTGCTAGCTGGGGGGGGGCACTGTTTTCTCTAAAGTTGCTTTGAAATAATGTATAAACTACTGTTCAAAAGTTTGGGGTCGATGAGATTTTTTTTTTTTATTGTAAAATAAATATTTCATGCTCAATCATTTATTTGATTAAAAATGCAGTAGAATATATTTTTACAATGTACTTTATTCCTGTGATTGAAAGCTGAATTCTCAGCAATTTTCAACACTATCCATCCTCATTGGACTGCCTTTAGAGAGAAATGCATCTTTACGGATTACATAATGAAAGAGTTTTTTGTTTTAAAATAGTAATTAAAAGCATTCTATAGATATATTTATCATGTCGGTGAAGCGCTCCTGCTCAAGACCAAGAGGACAGAAAGCGCATCCTGTTTGTTTTCCTTATTTTAGAAAACCACAAGGTTTTGTTGATATTGTAAGTGCACACAAATACAAATAGACCCTTTGCCGTTCCGAATGATGTATACTATTAC
Source organism: Sinocyclocheilus grahami (assembly GCF_001515645.1). Taxonomy (NCBI): domain Eukaryota; kingdom Metazoa; phylum Chordata; class Actinopteri; order Cypriniformes; family Cyprinidae; genus Sinocyclocheilus; species Sinocyclocheilus grahami. The sequence continues at coordinate 139,947 of NW_015505809.1, forward strand.
CTTTATGAGCCAAAATGACAGCGTATTTTTAAGTTTCCGCTGTTCTTAAAAAAAATGCAAGTGATCGCGCTGGCGCCTCCATGTCCTGCAGAGCACGCATTAGCTTCCACTCTCCGCACAAACCATTGGATTTGCGCCTAATAATGCTCATTTATCTGGGTTAAATGTTTAAATTAATACTATGAAATGCATGAAGTGTTTTATGTCTGTTTATTTTAGGCAAGTCGTGTTGGTTTGAGAAGGCTAAATTGATCAAACATGCTCAACTCACTGTCTGCCGGTGCCGCTTGGTCGTTCCTTTAAACAACAAAAACTTGAATTTAACAAACATAAATTAACTTAATTAAGAAACAAAAATAAATATGACCACTTTGCCATTAAAAACCAAAACTGAACTATTTTAATAGCTGTGTAATGGGGACGAGAGAGAGAGAGAAAAGTCACGATATCCAGTCGGACTCTGGCCGAGAATTCTCATAAAGCTGTTGGACAAGGGCCGGTCCCGTGCAGGGCTCTATTCGTTCCCTCGTTGCCCCCAAACTGCCCGGGACCATATGCACCTGCATACACTGCATAGCCAGACGCTACGCCACTGATCTTATTTGTTCTTATCTGTTCATAAAAGTTTTATGTTTAATATAAGCGACTTTGTCATTGTAGCATTGTTGATGTTGTGTGTGTGTGTTTTTCATTAAGAGTAATATTGAACCAACCTTAAGAATTAATTTTGTTTCAAGAATAGGAAAGACCTAACGTTAAAGATCAGAATAAGCGCTGCAGATGTGAGAATGCGAGATTAGTTGCTGCTGAGGTAGACGCTCTCGCTCTTTCTCGGCTGTCTGTAGAAATTGTTGTTAATTCTTAATTTGAGAACGGCAGAGACATTACAGGTTATAATATAATCAAAAAATCATGGCAACAAATGATTTTTTAAGTCAGTGTAATCCGTTTAATCAGTTTAAATGATTTTCACAGTCAATTTGATTCAACTTAACTCATATTTAACCGTTGCTTCTTGTCATTGTAGGCTTAGGCTACTTTTT
>NW_015505809.1:141705-153768 GCF_001515645.1 Sinocyclocheilus grahami
AACTATTTTAATAGCTGTGTAATGGGGACGAGAGAGAGAGAGAAAAGTCACGATATCCAGTCGGACTCTGGCCGAGAATTCTCATAAAGCTGTTGGACAAGGGCCGGTCCCGTGCAGGGCTCTATTCGTTCCCTCGTTGCCCCCAAACTGCCCGGGACCATATGCACCTGCATACACTGCATAGCCAGACGCTACGCCACTGATCTTATTTGTTCTTATCTGTTCATAAAAGTTTTATGTTTAATATAAGCGACTTTGTCATTGTAGCATTGTTGATGTTGTGTGTGTGTGTTTTTCATTAAGAGTAATATTGAACCAACCTTAAGAATTAATTTTGTTTCAAGAATAGGAAAGACCTAACGTTAAAGATCAGAATAAGCGCTGCAGATGTGAGAATGCGAGATTAGTTGCTGCTGAGGTAGACGCTCTCGCTCTTTCTCGGCTGTCTGTAGAAATTGTTGTTAATTCTTAATTTGAGAACGGCAGAGACATTACAGGTTATAATATAATCAAAAAATCATGGCAACAAATGATTTTTTAAGTCAGTGTAATACGTTTAATCAGTTTAAATGATTTTCACAGTCAATTTGATTCAACTTAACTCATATTTAACCGTTGCTTCTTGTCATTGTAGGTTTAGGCTACTTTTTTCAAGTAATACCTTTGTGCAAGGAACAGAAGGAAATTAAGTTACTCTGGACTGAAAATCTTGCCATCTGCCAGTGGTGGACGAAGTACACAAATCAAGTACTTGAGTAAAAGTACAGATTCGTATAATAAAATATTACTCCAGTAAAAGTAAAAGTACTCAGTTTTCAATTTTACTCGAGTGAAAGTACAAAAGTACTTGATTTTTTATGTACTTAAGTAAAAAGTACAGATTGATTTTCAGTTACAATAATTAGTACTAAATTTCAACATTAGTAACTTACTTTTAACAGCATCAGATGCGCGCACGCTCACAAGATCTCCCGGTTCTTACTTGTGAATTCAGTTCACTGGAGACTCGCACTAAACGGTTCATTTGAATCAGTGAGTTGTCGACTCGAGAACAGCTGCAATCGGATCATTCCAATTCGTGAATTAATCATTTGGTGCAATTTGTGAACCAATTTAACGGGATCATTGAAAAGAATCAGTTCGTTCTTGAATCAGACACAGCTTCTGCGTCTCGGAGCATGTGATATATTATAAGGAGTAATAAAATGCTTTATGAAATGTAGTGAAGTAAAAAGTACGATCTTATGCTTTGGAATGTAGTGAAGTGAAAGTAAAAGTTACTCAAAATAAAACTACTCCAGTAAAGTACAGATACTTGAAAAATGTACTTAAGTACAGTAACGAAGTAAAACTACTTAGTTTCTGTCCACCACTGCCATCTGCCATTACTCTCAAGTCTCTCACACTTCTACAAAAATCTTTGAAAAAAAGGACTTTAAGGTGAATAAATGTTGGTGCATTTGTAAAACAAAACAAAAAAGATATCCCATTCCATTGAAGTTTTCGCAGATCTTTTATTGGCAGCTGTCAGATAAAATCACATATAGTCTGGGATGTCCTAAAACATTGTTGTGGAGCTTCAGTGTGAGCACAATAGATCTGCCCTTTAGCCCACCAGTACTTCCTGAAATCTCATCCTTTTATTTTGTCTCCCGTTTTTGCCTAGTATCAGCGTTTCAATATCAGAACATCATCTTAAGTGTATTAGAAACCATCACCGTGGTAGCATTTATCTCCCTGTGTTTCAGTGTACCCCGATTGTTTTGTCTGATTCCAGGGGCCAGTAGACAGTAATGGCCCAATCTGTTTAAAGTTTCAGTCAGGCTGTGACACTTAAAGAGATTTATAGAGTCGAGAGTTGCCTGCTAGGCTTACCACTGCTGTCTCTGCTGCTCGTGTAAATGCTGCTCTCATGTTAAGGCTCTGTGTGTTGAATGGAGGTGTGCATATATTACATGCACTGTGGATGCCCTCAGTGTTTGCTTTGTGCTCTTTTAGTACTGCTTTGACCCACTATGCACAACAATTATAGTCCTCTTTTATAAGTATCTTGTTGTTAGTCAAAATATGCTGTATGAATAATATGATATCAGAACTTTGCAGAATACAATATCTTGCAGTATTATATTACAAATAGCCTACATATGCTGTCAGTACATTCCATAAAATATTTTAAAAAATCATTGAATGTTTAAATATTTTCATTTAAACTGTTTTTCATTATTGAATATCAAAATATATATTAATATGAAGACTCTTGAAAATATAATATATTTATTATATATTTATAAAAGTAATATATTTATTATATATTTATAAAAGTATAAATATTTTACAAGTATATTTCATGTTTACAGTGGCCTGAAACAACATTTGGACACTTAAAAATGAATGTTTTTGCATTAGATGCAAAATATCAAACTAAGAGTCATCTACAAACTAATTTATCGTAATTGTAAACAGTATGATAACTTTTAAGTTCAAAAACTTTTAAGTTTAAAGTTTTGGTCAGCTTTCCTCTAGTGTAAAACACTAATTATTTTCTAGACTTTTGAATATTTATGCAATTTAGAAAGTTAATTACATTTTCAATCTGGCAGCTTACCGTGGTCATTACTGTCTTCATCTTCATCCTTCATAATTACACACGCACACAAAGCCAGAAAATCTGCATTAAATTTCTTCTGTACTTTTGTAATCTGTTGAAGGGAGTTACTTAGTCCAGAAAGCAACAGGCTATTGCACAGGAGAAGCTAAAGCTCAAAACTAATATATATATATATATATATATATATATATATATAATTTCTCTTCTCTCTCCTTTGCCTGTCATGCACTGCTAATACGGACATCTTCAAAGGCTCAGGTCAGTGCCTCATTCTGTGTTTCTCCCTGTGCATCTGTTAACCCCACTGCCTCTCTGGCCTCCGTGGCCCCAGCCCTCCTCTGAATAAGAGGAGCACTAGTGTATTTTGATCACGGACTGACTGAGATTTAAATTAGTATGAAGTACTTTTCATGTCATCTCTGGCCCTTCGACTGACATTTGAGAAGGATCAGGGGACTTCATTATCTGGCCCAGAGTACCTACATCCTCCAAAAGGTTACAGGAGCTGACCTGTGAGGAACATAGCTGGTTTATTTTTCTTAAAATATTACATCCATTTGAGAGCTAGGCAGTGAATGTTGCTGTGAAGGGGGATAGAATACTATATTTGTGCTATTTAAAGAACAGACGGGAACCATTCCTTAATATGCCATAACCAAACTCTGCCTTTGCATAGTAAAATCAGACGGCAGGTTGGATATTTATTGTAGCCTCATAGAAAAACTCAGGCGCTGTAAAACTGACTTTCCCCTATTAAGGGCTTTTTAATAAAATTGTTTGCTTCTGTTGATGAGTGCTGCTGAATTAATGATTGTTTCTTAACATGGCAATTTAATTTCTTGATATCGTCATGTTTTAGAGCTTGATATTTGTCTATGTTAATGAAATTACCCTTTTTTAATGCTTCAGTAGATTTATTGCCAATTTTATTCATCATCTTTTCACTCACTTCTCACATCTTGAGCATCGTCTTAACACTTGTTTGATTATTGTAATTGGAAATTCAATGACACTCATTAAAGGAGAGGAGAGGAGACTAGGAGAGACTAGAGGATACAAGAGGAGAGCGCTGATGGGGCTTTTAGCAGCTGCAGGGCCAGATGGGATATTTTGAGAGCGCGTGTTAGGGTCTGTATATCCCCTTATGGAGGAAGCTATAAACATACAGTCTCATTTGTTCACTGTGTTTTCACACACTCTTAAAAATAAAGATGCTTCAAAAGGTTCTTCAAGCGATGCCATAGAAGAACCATTTTTGGTTCCACAAAGAACCATTCAGTCAAAGGTTCTTTTTAAATGGATTTAGCTGTAATCAATGCATTATTGCTGTCTCTGTGTGTAGGTGTATGAGGCTGTGCCCTGTCGAAGTGAGTGCGGTCAGTACGAGTGGGTAACAGACCCCTGGTCAGTCTGCACCATCAACACAGTGGACGAGCTGCCAGCCTGTGGTGAGGGTGTCCAAAGCCACAAGATTCGGTAAGCAAGGACACGTTCTTACAGAATAACCCCATCACAGATGCTTCTATTGGGGGTCACGACCCACTCCATTCTGCCACCCTCGTCCTCCACATCCTCATTCCGCTGTTCTTTCACTGTGACAGGTGTGTGAGGCGTGGCAGTGGGGATCTGGTTAGCAGTGTGAATGAGACCCTGTGCGACCAGGAAGAAATCCCTCTCCAAGCTCAGACCTGCATCCTGCCATGCCCTAATGACTGTGTGATGTCCCAGTGGAGTCAATGGAGCACCTGTTCAATAGTAAGATGTCCTTTTTGTCTGCTGCTATATCCTCAAGGCACAATTTAAAAATTCAGCAACATTCTGAGCGGACTGTGATGCAAGGACCAGCGTACAGAGGTCCCAGAAAGTATTTGTGTAGTTTTGGACACTTAAGCCAAGTGTGCAATAAGACCAATAATATTTACATTACTGTTCAAAAGTTTGGGGTTGGTAAGGGTATGTAATGTTTTTAAAAGAAGTCTTGTCTGCTCACCAAGACTGCATTTATCAAAAATCATAAATATTTAAAATGTAAAATAACTTTTTGAAATTGAAATTGTAATTCAATTTTAATATATTTTATAATGTAATTTATTCCTGTGATGGCAAAGCTGAATTTTAGCATCATTAGTCCAGTCTTCAGTGTCACATGATCCTTCAGAAATCATTCTAATATGTTGATTTAATGCTTAAGAAGCATTTCTTATTATTATCAATGTTGACAACAGTTGTGCTGCCTAATATTTTCACGGAAAGTGTTAATAGATTTTTTCTGGGTTTTTTGATGAATAGAAGGTTCAAAAGAACAGCATTTATTTGAAATATAAATCTTTTGTAACAATGTAAAAGTGTCATTTTGATCAAACAAATATTGCATCCTTCTGAATAAAAGTATAAATGTCTTTAAAAAAAGGTCTTATTGACCTAAAAAAAAATTCAATGGTAGTGTAAGTTAAATATTAATTTGTCTAGTTAAATTTATAATAAAACACTAAAAACCTTTAAAAGCTAAAACAATTAAAAGCTACACATAAATTTAGGGAACAGTAATACTTGCTTATAAATAAGTATAAATTGCGCTTTTAATTTATTATGAGCATGTGTTGCATAGAAAGTGTTACCATTACTTTTAACAGTGTAATTAGCCAATTATTCGAGTTTTAGTGCGTGTTGGATGACGGCAAATATATTAGGATATTAATTCAAAGATATTAAGAAAATATATCTACCAATACTAATGAAGCACATGTGAAGTATCGTCCTGTAAAGCAGATAGATACTAATTCTCCAGATAGAGCCTAATGAAGGAAATGGGCATGGAGATATGAATGAGATGATAAGAGCTTTACTGCACAAAGACCATGAAATCGCTGATCATATCAATACTGATACTCCTCCTCAAAGCCATTTGACTGACTTAAGGCCAGATTAGTATCGTAAAGGCGGTCTAACTTCTGCCCTCAGATCACAATGCATCTTTCTCTATTCTACTTTGCTATTTCATAGGCATTAGCTTAATCACAATTTGCATATTTCTGTGAAAACTACACTCAGAAATTACACTCAGTTTGGGGTCAGAAAGATTTTTTTGTTGTTGTTGTTGTTTTTGAAAGAAGTCTCTTATGCTTACCAAGGCTGCATTCATTTGATGAAAAATACAGTAAAAACAGAAAAAAAATCTTACTGACCAGAAAATTTTGAATGGTATAGTGTACATATGTAAAATAATTTAAAGTATGAACTGAGTCAGAATGGCAATACCGGAAAATCTTAGAATTTCATAGAATTGCATCTTAGAATAGCATCAGACAACATTATTGATTATGGACGTTATTAGCCCAGAAAGCATGCATGCATACAATATCTAATGGAAGTATGCAATCCAGGCTTGTATGAATGTATTGTGATGAGACATACTTTTGATGTTGCATTTAATTGAAAAGCTATTTGAAAGGAATTGAAATGCTCTGGACAAGGACACAGAATATGATATTTAAATGACACTCTAGTCTGACGTTTCCCGTTTGTGTGTTCTTTTGTATCCTTTGGTTACGGGTCAGGCTGGAGCACCTGTCAGCTGAGCGAACATGCCATCTGCGGCCAGGGCTTGAGGACACGACTCTTAGATTGCATCCGCAGCGATGGCAAAGTTGTGGATTTGAGCGTGTGTGAGGAGGTAACCTTCATTTCCTGCCGCCCCTCTCAGTACAAGTGTTCTCTGAGGGGGAATTAAGCACTGTGGGATTGTATTATGTCCTTCAACTGCATGTACTGCAAATCAGCCATGACTGTCCATTAACTCCCTACAGTATTGCTCCATATCCAGAAAATGATTCTTTCATTGAAGCCTTTTACAGTAATAGCCCCTCATTGGCTCTCTTCAGTATTTGGGTGAATGGAGTGATAGCCCCAAAACTGTATTCTTCTGAAAAGCTTGGCCTAAACTTCAGTGCTGTTAGTTTCCATGTTAATTTAGGACGTTGTTAACTCTGTGTGGTTAGGCAGGCCTAGACCTGCTATATGCAGTGAACTTCTATATGTCCCTGCTGTGTAAAATTGTTCATCATTTACTCACCCTCATGTCATTCGTTCTTCTGTGGAACACAAAAGAAGACGTTTTGCAAAATGTCCAAGCTGCTCTTTTCCATACATTGAAAGTGAATGAAGACCAAGTGCTGTCAAGCTCCGAAAAGAGCAAATAAGTATCATTGTGCGCTGTGTAGATTACCAAGTCTTCTGTCATATGATAGATGTGTGTGAGAAACAGAAAGAAATTAAAGTCATGAATCACTCAAAATCTTTGTGTAACTCTCATTTTTGTTTACTGGTGTTTCTTCACATATGGACAATTTTGGGCCCGTGGACTTGTAGAAAAACCTTTCTCATTAGTTTACTTAACTTGTTCATTAACAATGTCTAACAGTGGGCATATATACATCACAGGAGGAGTCATTTGTTTTTTTTTTTGTTTAGTTTTTTATTTCCACCATGTCTTAGTTTTTTAATTGTGTTTAATCTCATTCTTTTGTGAAAGTGTTTTATGCAGCAGCAGCTTGTTGTCCACCACAGAGAGCCACTGGATAAGAAATCCTTTTTAGGTCTTACAGCTCAGAATCAGTGTAAATGGTTCATTTAAATTGGTTCATTACTGGCACGGTCTCCTTGATATGCACTGACATCTATCAAATACACTAAAAAGGTATATTTATTTTATGAAATAAATATTAAATAATTTATTTTTTATAATAAATATAATAATAATTTAATAAGTTTAGATGATCATAGTTTTAAACATGCCTAAACTGGCCTGGATCAACATGAAATTCATACTGGTGTAAGATGATCTTGAGCCATCTCAGATGACTGTTTCTGTCTATTCCTGAATTGTACAGTTTATAAATATTGCAACTATACGTGTGAATAATACATGAATCCACATCATTGTCCCAAGCTGCTAGAGACTCTAATGCAGGCTTGATGTATTTTTAGCCCATTATCTGCTGTTTGCCATATTTTCATACAGTGCATTCACAGATGTCTCTTCACGTACATCTCTGTTGCAGGTGTTATGATTCGCTCTCGCAGCATGCTTCAGCAAGCTCATGAAGAGGGACGCCCGTGCGCCTCTCAGCTTTCCCTGACCAAACCCTGTCCCATCAGCCCCTGCTACACGTGGCTTCTGAGCGATTGGTCTCCCTGCACAGTGGAGGTAGATTCTGGGCAAAAATAATTGGATCTGCATGTATTCTGCAGTTACTGGTTATTGCACATCACCTAACCTGAGGGCATTCAATCCATGTTTCATATGACCAAGTGGTGTTGAGACCAGCCGCCCGGCATACCTGTCTGTTACTGGCACAACACTTGAGTTCTTTAATTGAATTTTGTAGAAATTGCACACATGCCGAGTTTGTGTGTGGGAGAGAGGGACTTTGTGTCATTGAGACGTGAGGTAACTGCTGATTAAAATTATGCTGCGATCCACAGTCTTATCATTAGAGGAGAACAGTGGCAGAGTTCAGATTTTCATCTCCTCTCTTCTGCTTTTCTCTCCTCTCTCCTTTGTATCTGCAAAGGATTTTAATTGTATGTCTTGGGGTTTTGCACACATCCCTGGAGTCATGCTTGGCCAGATCAAAAGCTGTCCTCCTCATAATATGAACAAAAGAAACGTTGCACACTTTTAACATATATTTGTGCTTTCTTTGGTGCTTGGTGTGTTGGACACTTTTCTATTCATAAACATTAACACAATTCTGTGATATGTGTGAGTCAGCCACGTCTATCAGCGGATCCATCTATGAGCATATATCTGTGTAAGCGCTCGGTGAAGAGTGTGAAGCGATGGTCATTGTAGCCAATCACAGACATATCTGTTGAGCACGAGAACACAATGGCTGGAAATATTGGTATCGTCACATTATAAAAATGTTAGTACCGACTGGTACCGACATCGGTACTTTTAGTTGTAGCTTGTGTTATTACATACAATTCTAGAGACATGCTAAACCAAAAATCTGAAAAGATGCAATTTTCATAGTTAACATTTGCAAGGCAAATGATGTTTAATTGAAAAAGAAAATTTGTAACACATGCAATAACAACAGGAAGAAATGTGATATTGAGGTTAAACAGTCCATGAACTTCATGGAAGAGTGAAGAAAAAGTGAAAACTGCAAAAAGTGTATATATATATATATATATATATCAGTATTTTAATTATTTGTTATATAATTAATTAAAGGTGAAGTATACAGTTTCTGCACTAATAGTGTCACCTATTTGCAAATGCCCCTTCCACTTGACTCATCATGCCCTTATAATGATTATTATTCTTACAATATCTTATTATTTTATCTGGGGCTTGACAGTTAAGACCCAATGTGTGACAAAAATGTAGGTTTAGCTTACCTGTGGAGAAGAAACCGTGCAGGTTCATTGTCTCAATTGAAACCCAAACACTGCACTTCTGTAACCGAATCTGAATTTCTTTTCAATATCACGTGTCAGCTGTGGTCCCACACCAGCTAAACACCCTCTGGCTCAGCCTGCCACAGTAGCCACACCCCAAACTCGTACCATTGGCTGAGCTGATTAAGATAATGTATTTTAGACTTTAGCAAACTTTAGCTTTAGGCAAAATTTGTTTATGACAAGAATTTAAGGCATTAAAGGGATAGTTCACCCAAAAATGAAAATTGTCATTTACTCACCCTTTATTTTCAAGAATGTTCTTATCCAAACAGTTGATGGTAGCTATTAACTAATATAGTATAGAAATACTGTTGAAGGCATAGTCTACCATCAACTGTTTGGTTACCAACATTCTTCAAAATATCTTCTTTTGTGTTGAACAGAAGAAAGAAACTTAAAGGTTTGGAACAACTTGAGGCTGAGTAAATGATGACAGAATTTTAATTTTTGGGTTAACTATCACAGAAGTTTGTTAGATTTATACTTGCAACTAAACAAAAGCATCTTTAAAAATGTTAAATTATTAATTTTAATTTTAATTTAACAAAAAAATAGATATAATTACAAAAGGTCTCTGAAAACAAATATCTTATGCAATATTGTGTGTGTTTTTTTATTTTAGGATGTTTAGATATTTTTATTGGCAAATAGGACAAAAATACTGATAAAATTTTTTGCTGTGATAGTTGAAAGCTCAGCTGTGTGATCAGGTCAAATACTCACATTCATGAGAAATGCATGTTTCAATCCCAGCTGTCAGTCATCCAGAGAGAGGTGTCACTGTAATAAGCTCCTCTGCCTCACTGCTCACAGCTCGTCCAGATTAATGAGTCAGCCGTGTGGTTTTGTGCAGGGGGCAGAATGTGGAGAGGGCAAGAGGGAGAGGAACCTGACGTGTGTGGTGCACTGGTCAGACTGGCCGGACAACTCCTTCCCTTCGAAAACGGTAGAGGACGAGAAATGTGGAGACCGGGTGAGAAAGGAAAGCGAGCAGGAACTGCAGCAGCCCTGTTTCGTCCCCTGTCCAGGTACAACACTGATTCAAAGCAACATTTCTTTTACTTCTTGTTTACATTTTTGTGCACTAATGCTCATGATTCATTGAACACGATTTATTGTTTCATAATCAGTGGCGGATGTTGATAAAGGAATGTTTTTTACTACTACTCACTACATCACAGTAGAAATATCCTAGGAATTAATATTTGTCCTGTTCAGTGAAATGAAATGAAAGTTTGTCGAGCAATGTCCCACTTTTTTAACCTGTGAATACATTTCACCTTCAGGCTATCGTTGACTTGTGTTAGCCTTACTTCGGTGTCTCTCTTCATTTCATAAATGTGCTGCGTGCTCTCAGGGATGAACATATGCTGGGAAGAGAGGGGAAGAAAGATGTCAGAGTAAGAAAGGTAGAGACAAAAAAGAGAGAATCTAAGAAATGAACGAGTTAGAGAGGGTGGCATATGGTGTGCAGTGTGCAATGCTGTATTATATGTTTCGGCAGTTCCAATAAGGGATGAAAATAGACTGGCTTCATGAAGATGATGGATAATGAGATGCCTGGGCACACAGATTGTCTCTAATAGCTGCAGAATCAAAAGGATGTCATGGCTGAAGAGCTTGTGCTAGCGTGCGCAGGTGGGGGTGTAGCTGTCGCTGTGAATCGGCCTGTGTTCTGAGGCATTCGAAAGGGTCAGTGATGTATTACCTTCAGCTAAGGAAGCATTAATTGTATCTGAAGACTTCATCTTACATTCAATTCTATGACAGGAGGATCAGATCAATCTCACTGGCCTGCACAAGTAAAAAAAAAAAAAAATGTATTATTCTTCTTCTTATTATTATTAGTAGTAGTAGTAGTAGTAGTAGTAGTAGTAGTAGTAGTAGTAGTAGTAGTAGTAGTAGTAGTAGTAGTAGTAGTAGTAGTAGTAGTAGTAGTAGTAGTAGTAGTAGTAGTAGTAGTAGTAGTAGTAGTAGTAGTAGTAGTAGTAGTAGTAGTAGTAGTAGTAGTAGTAGTAGTAGTTTGAATTTGAAGTTTGAATCTAGATTTGTAAGTTTAAATGTGTCATTTTTAAGTAAGCGATAATGTACATCCAGCCGGTTGTTATCGCAGAATAAACTCCGACAGGATGATCAGGACCCCGATGCGAAGCTATTTACCACATAAGTAAATAATCAGAATATTGATTTGAGTTAAAATATTTTATTAGCTCTTTAAACGCAAGCTTCACAAATGGCTTTGAGCCTAGACGCATTTCAGACAAGACAGACATTGAAGGCATAATGTATCACTAACTAGACAACTTTTCAGCACAAAAATAAAGACGAGGACATAATAAAACTTTAGGTGAGAAGAAAGCGTTTTAAAGTCTTACCTGTTTATTATCTTAAATCCATTACAGTGTACAAAACAATCATTCTGTCAACAAGACAAACACTTCTATAATAACGTTACAGTAAGCCTACTATTAATACTGAAGTCTTCTGGTTTCATTTTACAGTAAATACAGGCACAAGATGATAGCAGTTGTGTTTGAATGAAACTAGAGAGATCACAGCAGTGTGATATAAGAAATGTGAAAGATGCGCTGGCACAAAATAACCGGATGAGCGGTGTGATATTCGGTGTTATGTTGCGACTGACCTATCAGAATCACGTATTCGAGAATTGTGTAATAAGTTTAAATACATAAACCTTAGAGTTTTAGTGTAATCATTTAACCAGATGCGAACGCTAGTAGCAGTGTTAACAAATAAAGATATATATATATATATACAGTGGGTACGGAAAGTATTCAGACCCCCTTAAATTTTTCACTCTTTGTTATATTGCAGCCATTTGCTAAAATCATTTAAGTTAATTTTTTTTCCTCATTAATGTACACACAGCACCCCATATTGACAGAAAAACACAGAATTGTTGACATTTATGCAGATTTATTAAAAAAGAAAAACTGAAATAACACATGGTCCTAAGTATTCAG